>NC_056727.1:649389221-649394221 GCF_019279795.1 Protopterus annectens | reverse complement strand
CACCACACCGCACTCATCACATAGTCCCACTAAACCTACACCACCATAATCCACACATAGAAACACAAAAACATTCACAGAGGCTCTAAATAATAGTTTGCTCAAGCAACAGATATCCAAAGCAGAAACACAAGCAACCTACACCCCCCAACACAACCCAAGTGACACATAGCTCACAGACTCAGTGTGCCAATAAACCACAGCCCATAAGGCATAAGGCAAAACAACTTACCCAACACACTAGTCATAGGTAACTCTAGTCAGGCGCACTGATGACCCACTCGCCAGGCTAAACAAGAAGAAGGTTACTGTCAGCTGCCTGTTGGGTGCCAGGATCTGCCACATAACCCACAAACTCAGGTCACTCCACAAGTACAAATATGACTCTGTCATTGTCCATGTTGGTGTGAATGACCTGAGACATACCTTCCTGGACTACATGAAAAGAGACACAGAAGAGCTCTCCGATCTTGTAGCCCAGGCAGGTTTGACCCTAGCCCTGAGTAGTATCCTGCCATCTCCCAGAATGATACCGCAGTACAAGGACAAAATGATTGACTTCAACATTTGGCTAAGCTTCTGGTGTCATTCTAAGGGGATCCAGTATCTGTCTGACTGGGACAACATGTTCGACAGACCACAATGCTTTGCCAGAGATGGCCTGTACCTGTCACCCCTGGGATTCCGGACACTGGCTAAGGGTCTTGCCGCCCCTATAGTGCCTTTTTAGGCAAGGTTCAAATGACAAATTAACAACCATAACAGGAACAGGCAAGCAAAAACTGAGGGTAATGCTACTCAATGCTAAAAGTCTAAATCTCAAAATGCACTCACTCGAGGCACTCCTTAAAATGGAGAACATCGATATCTGTGCAGTGACTGAGACCTGGTTCAAGGCTCTAGTTAGCACCCTTGCATTACCAGGCTATAACTCATATCAAACTTTTCGGCCATCTAACCTGGACCAGAACACCAAAGGTGGAGGTGTGTCCATATTCATTAAGGATATACACACCTCCAGGCTAGTTGCACAGCATAATGCATCCGAGGTTATCCAAGTGCAGTTAACTCTGGGCAAAACTGCAATCCAAATTGTAGCTTGCTACAGATCCCCCAACATGACCCAGGATTCCCACTCATCTTTTCTTGATATACTGGAAAATATTAGGGTTCAACCAAACACCCTAATAATGGGCGATTTCAACTACCCCACCATTAACTGGGAAAACTACTCATGTACCAACTCCTTCGCTCAACACTTTCTGGAATTCATAAATTCCAATGGCCTGGATCAACTTTCCACACCCCCACCAGGGGCAGCAATATCCCATACCTAGTCATTACCAACATGAGTGACTGGTGTTCCACACCTGAAGTCAACTCCTCATTGGTCAGATTGACCATAAGCTAATCACCCTAGATATCTGTATCCTGCCCCCACCCACCATTAAGGAAACCATGGTAAAAAAAACTTCTCCAAAGTCAACTTCATGCTTCTTAAGATAGAAGTGGCGAACTTCATGACACCCGTGCAGATGGACAATACAGTTATGACTTCTGAATTCTGCACAGATGCACTCTATAAGCACTTACACGAGTGCATGGATCATGTTATCCCAAACAGAACCAAGACGCTATCCTCCAAAAAAAGAAAGCCAATCTGGTGGTCGCCTGCCATAAACAAACTCTACAACAGATGGAAGAAACTGTTGCAAAAGAGAGTAAAATTCTTGAGTGGAGGAGCTCCCTGGTCAGCCTCAGTAAGAAGCTGAGATCCCTTATAAGATCCTCCAAAGCTAGCTAGCTATGAAAACAAAATCACCACTGATTCTAAGGGCAACCACAAAGCATTCTATAGCTATGTCAAGAATCTCAATGGTGACACCCAGATCTGCTCTGAGCTACAGCACAACGGTATGAAAATTACAGAACCAACTGATATTGCCAACACCCTGGCAGATAGGTTCAGTGCTAACTTTACCCCCCTCTCACCCCCTAAAGGGCCCATATCTATACAGGAAGAATGCAGAGTCCTTGTAATCACATCTATGCAGGTAAAAGCTGCACTCTCTAAAACCAAAAACACAGCATCCATGGGACCAGACAACATCCCAGGCTGCATTTTACATGAACTTCAGAACGAACTGGCTCCCCACCTAAGCACCATGTTCAATCATAGTCTCACGTCAGGCTTTGTGTCCACTAAATGGTGCACCGTAACAGTAATCCCACTCCACAAAGGGGGAGCCACCACTGATCTTGGGAGTTATCGCCCAATTAGCCTGACAAGCCTGGTCTGCAAGGCCATGGAATGCATCATCATGGAACTCATAAACAAAGATATTGGTAACCTCCAAACTCTGGACCCTACTGAGTTTGGGTTTGTGAAAGGTAGATCATGCCTTCTGAACCTGATCGACTTTTTTGAGGCAGTCACCAAAGCCATAGATGAGGGTAAGGTGGTTCACACAGCCTATCTTGACTTCACCAAGGCTTTCAACACCATCCCCATTCTGGAATTATAGCTAAACTCACTAAATTAGGTATAAATCACTACATCACAAGATGGGTTGCCAGCTGGCTCGCTTACAGAATCCACACTGTAAAAGTGGCAGACTCCAAATCTGACTTCAAAGCAGTGACAAGTGGAGTACCACAGAGTCCAGTCCTGGGACCTCTCCTGTTTGGTATCTACTTCTCTGAAGTACAGGCTAACACAGAAGGCCTCTGGCTAATGAAGTTCGCAAATGACTGCAAACTAGGAGCCATAGTCAAGTCCCCAAATGATGTGGACATCCCACAGAAGGGCCTCCCTGAGACAGATGCCCGGTGTCAGAGGCATGCCCTCAAGCTCAATGCCAAAAAGTGCATTGTCATCCCCTTTTGTGATGAGGTGTGCCACATAGAAGGATTTTCTGACTACTGTGATGATGAGATTATCAAAGGAGATACTACTGTCCACCTGGGTACCAAGGTCTCTTATCACACATTCGGCATTAGGTAGACTGCCGTTTAAATGGTGGACAATAGTTTCTCCTTTGATAATCTCATCATCACAGCAGTCAGAAAATCCTTCTATGTGGCACACCTCATCACAAAAGGGTTCTCATCTAGGAAAAAAGAGGTCAATGTTCCCCTCTACTCGGCACTCATTAGACCTATTATAGAGTACAATGCCCCTTTTGGAATGTACCTCACAAGACATCTTCAGCAGCTGGAAAGGCCACAGAAGTACCTCACAAAGATGATTACTGGCCTCAAACAGATGCCCTACACTGACTGTCTCCAAAAACTTCAGCTTTACTCTGTAGCATATTGCCTACTTCGAGGAGATCTCTACCTAACATATATGGCTATGTTAAACCCAGAGCTGTTTGACATGCTACACCTAAAGAAATCCCAATCCCTCCGAGCTACACACTCTAGGGTCCTAAACCTTGTCACCACAATAAACAGGACATGCTGGAGGGATAAATTCCTGTCCCAGAGACTTCTTATACTCTGGAACAAGCTACCCATCTATGTCAAGCAAAGTTCCTCATTAGCACTCTTCAAGAAAAATCTTGATGAGTGGATGGGAAATAGGAAATACACCCCGGGATCACTTCTGTGGCTCTGCTCGACAGGGCACAGGAAATGAACTTTCTTGGGTGGCTTAAGCCAGGGAACCTTGTTGGCTAGGCTTACTTATGCCCTTGGGCCGATAGCCTAGTACCCACCTATGAACCTATGAACCATGTTGATAAGATAACTAATATCAGGAAAAGTACTACAAGAGCACATTTAGGAAAGTAAGTGCCCTCTGCCTTGATCTTTCAGATAACACTTTTGGGATTCAGGATACACATACATATCAGTCTAAGGATCTGGAGGATGCAGGAGTAAATAAAACAGAAACAAAGACAGAAGTTCACAGCAAATAAATACAAGGAAAAATGAATTAATTAATGTATGCAGTGCTATCAGAAAGTATACTAAATAAAAGGGCAGTACTTTGATATTTAATTACAGGGGATAATATTCAATCACAAAAGTCTATAGATAAGGTCACTGGCATAACCAAAAAGCAGAAGAAATCCAAAAAGACTCTTAAAACTTAGTAACATGAATATTATTAGTTTTTAGCATTTGGTGGAAAGTTGAGGAGTAGCCCAAGTCCCCTGTATTCTTGTAAATTGGTAGTCACTATCAGTTGACTATCGATGTAGTTGTGGAATTGCCATGTTCTGGCAGCAACCAGACATGTTGAACTAAATGTGGGCCAGTTGACCCAGCGGTATTTAAGCAGCATTTAAGATAGTCACTGCAAATTGAGCATTCATGGCTTAGGAGGTTTTGTGGGGAGAGTCTTTGTTCTTTTCATTTATACTATGTATCACCTATTTGTTAAGTGTGCATGTGCATCTGTGCGTGTGTGTGTGTGTGTGTGTGTGTGTGTGTGTGTGTGTGTGTGTATGTGTAAGCTTATTTTTGGCTAAATTACATTTCTCTACAATAGTGTTAAATCATCATTAAGTAATGCCCACAGTGAAGTCTGTTACACTTAATGCTAGTAGACAAAGCTCCAAAGTTAAATGGAACACATTAGGGAAATGGCTTGTTATGGTCACCATAGATGTCCTGTTTGTTTAGGACTGCTTGTGGTGGGTCTTGGAACATGTGAGTTTCACATGTAAATTTATATGTGGTATACAGGCATTGTACGACTCTCCCTTTGCAGCCATCTTAACAGAGCAGCGTGCCAACCACATTTCCATCAGAATGATGTCTGTGTCTGGACTGCCTACCCTCACCAGCTTTGTTTCTTTTGGGCACTGAACCACCAGGAGAGGTACACACCCATCAGTATCTCAGATGGTGGGAGTTGTCAGGAATGAAATCCCATGTCCTACTGTTTGTTGATGATGTTATCCTGTTCACACAAAAATCCCAAAGAAGACCTCCTAAAGGTAATACAAATCTTAGACATGTTTCAGGAGTTCTCAGCTCTTTCAGCAAGC
>NC_056727.1:649191721-649384221 GCF_019279795.1 Protopterus annectens | reverse complement strand
TTCGACTTAACACATCCAAAATTAAAATCAGTGTTTTTTTGTTTCTTCTAAGCCATCTCCTAAGTTAGTCATGTCATGTAAACCTCAGATTTTGAAAACATTTGCCTCTTTACTGTAGAAAAAATCTTTACATATTATCAAATTGCCTATTTACCCACTGAGGAAATAGATACAACTAAGTTACTTGGTGTAACCTTTGGTAACTAACTTAGGTTCAGTAGTCACATTCAAGAGACTATCACCAAAATTAACCTCACATTAGGCAAGCAAAATCACCCTAACAGACAAAGCTAGAGCTAGATATGCTCTATCCCTATAATATGTCCTGTACAGGTCAATTCAATGTGGATGCAATGTAAAGTAGGCTATTACTATCATGCCTTCCCATTCATGTTTTTATTAATGTTAAATTGGTGTATTATCTCAGCTCCATCATCCATATGGCAATCATATTGCAATGGAATGGCTTCATGCTGATTTTGCCCTATGCTCAAGCACCTTCAAAGGAGCACAGCTAGACAATGGGATCTTTAGAATGTCTGCTTATTTGTTCTCAGGATGGTTTAATACCAATATATAATAAAACTTGGAATTTCTATGCATGTACCTTTTGGAAATTAACTACCATTACTGAGAAGTGCAAAGAAAATGACCCATATGCTGTTACCATTCCCATAACTTCAGCTCAAACAGTAACAACACCCTCTAAAAAAGTTTTATTTTCCAATTTCTAACTGTGTGAATCACAGACATTGGAGCACGTGCCATATTTTTTCTGTGCTCACAATGTAAACTGAACTTTTAGATATGCAATCTGCTAATCCATGTAAAACAAAGTTAACATACACTGAGAAAAAAGTATATATGGCATTTAGCATATTTCACAAAACATTACAGAGGAGCGATAGTTTGAGCATTACACTTTTAAGACACATTTAGATGCAAGAAACACTCAGACTGATGTATTAAGTAATTGAAGTGGCTGAGTTGGTTGGGATAAAATTGAATTGCTGCATTAGGGGTATAGTTAAGAGAAGATAATCTTTGAAATATGACATACACCAGATGTAGTAGTATCAGAAGCAGTGGTACTATATGCATTAGCACCAGAAGTGGTATTACTATATTCAGTAATATCAGATGTGGTGGTACTATATTCAGTAACATCGGAAATGGTGGTACTATATGCAGTAGCAATCAGAAGTGGTGGTACTAAATTCAGTAGCATTACAAGTGATGGTATTATATGCAGTAGCATTTAAAGTGGAGGTACTATATGCAGCAGTGTCAGAAGTGGTGGCACTATGTGCTGACTGCTGCAGACATGAACTTAAAGTTGGATTAGAAGCCTCAAAAAACTAAACAGTGGATAAATTCTCAGCATAACTAGTATTTTTATTTATTTTGTTTTCCATTTGTTAACATGGATAAACATTCTCTTAAAAGAGTTGGGTTAATGGGCACTCATCCTGGTTGCCAACTGTAAGTTGTGGCACACCTTCTCCAAAACAGTTTGGCAGTTTACAAGTTGTCATTACATGATTATTATAACTGTCAAACTGTTCTGTTTTCTAAAGACATTTTAAACTGTTGACTTCAAAAAAACTAAGAGATCAGATTAGCTTTGGGGAGCGCTCAGAGGACTATGGAGTAGCTATTACTGTGGCAGGAGTAACAGTGTTAAATTAGTCAGGTAGGATATTTGCTATTTGCTATTTCCTTTGGTTCAGATGGGGAATTTTATTTTGGACTAGCTCCAAACATTGTTGGGTGTTAGTTCACACACACAGGAAACCAACACTTACTATATTCTTACTTACTATATTCTAGAAGAAGTGCATACAGAAACATATTACCCTTCAACTGTAGGCAGGGGGGCACAATTACATACAGACACAAATAAAAGACAAACCATATTATTCTTCTCCAAGTATAAGCAGGGGGCAAGCCCCCCTGCACCCCCTCCCATGTAGAGATTGAACTTCACTACACTAAGTGCAATCAAGGAGTTGATATATTTAAGTAGCAGGGGGTGTGGGGGGCACAGCCCCCCTCATGGGGGAGTGCATGGGGGCTTGCCACCTGCTTATACTTGGAGAAGAATAATATGGTTTGTCTTTTATTTGTGTCTGTATGTAATTGTGCTGGAATACAGTAATTGTTGGTATCCTGTGAGTTTTCAGTATTATGAGATTCAGTATTTTGAGTTTTCAGTATTTTGAACTTTCAAGATTTTAGTCTCAGGATTTTGGGCTTTTAGGATTTAGAAGTGAACACATATATATATATATATATATATATATATATATATATATATATATATATATATATATAGAGAGAGAGAGAGAGGAGAGATAGGTTCACTTCTAAATCTTGAACGCTCAAAATCCCGAATCTCAAAATACTGAACTCAAACTCTCGAAAGCTCAAAATACTGAAAACTCATAATACTGAATCTCATAATATCAAGAAACATACAGGACACCAACACTTACTATATTGCAACAGAAATACATACAGAAACATATTACTCTTCTACAATTATAAGCAGGGGCAAGCCCAGCTGTGCCCCCCACACCCACTGCCACTTAAATATATTAACTCAGAGATCGCACTTCACAGAAGAAAATGGCAAACATACCATTACATGCTTCATGAGTGCCTGTTGTAAACTTAGCCATATTCCCTTTCAATGTACTATACTACAACACAACTCATCTTAGTGTAGTGAAGTGCGATCTCAGGGTTTATATATTTAAGTAGCAGGGGGTATGGGGGGGTGCAGGAGGGCTTGACCCTGCTTATAGTTGGAGAAGACTAATATAGTTTGTCTTTTCTTTGTTTCTGTATGTATTTCTGCTGCAATATAGTCAGTGTTGGTGTCCTGTATGTTTTTCGATATTATAAGCTTTCAGTATTTTGAGCTTTTGAGATTTAGAAGTGAACCCATATATATGTATATATATATATATATATATATATATATATAAATATATATATATATACACACACACACACACACACACACACACATATATATATATATATATATATATATATATATATATATATATATATATATATATATATATATATATACATACACACACACACATATATATATATATGTATATATATATATATATATGAGAGAGAGAGAGAGAGAGAGAGAGATTCCCTTCAAAAGCTCAAAGTTTCAAAACTTAGAACTGCAAACGGTCAAGACCATAAGACTGAAGTTTTGAAACTTTGAACGCTTTGAATGGAGATCGCTGTACAGGACAGAGTGGGAAATTTACCATTTTCCTCACTGTAGTGTGATCTCAGAGTTGGTATATTTATTTAGCAGGGGGCATGGGGGTGCAGTGGGGCTTGCTTGCCCCCTTGGAAAAACGTAAAAAAAAAGAACATTTTATTTATTTTTTTTTTTTCCATAATAAATTTTTATTGAAATATATTTTCCAAAAACATTACAAAAATACAATAAACATCACACACATAACACACTATAACTACTACAAACCATTTATACAATATCTACATGAAATGCTTCCTATATTTAATATATTCCTAAAATCAGTATCATGCTAATATAATATTGAAGACCTTTTCCCATATTTTCGGGTTATTAATATTTTTGTTAGTTTGTTTCAGAAGTAATTTATGTGCTAGTATATGCTTTATAGCCACAAGCTTAAAATTATTCCATGATGTCTTATGTGGTTCTAGCCAATTTGTGGCTATATAGAGTTTCATCAGCAAAAATATTCATACAAACAATAGTTTGCGATCTGGAAAGCTCTCTTGGAGGAATGTGTAGAATCATAAATTCCCATGACAGTGTAGAACTTTGATAACCCATCTTTTGCAGTTGTACTTTAAGAGAGTTCCAAAGTTTATATACGCATTTACAACTCCAGAACATATGAAGAAGATCCGCTGTTTGATCTGCACAGTATGGACAAATTGGAGAATTTCTAGGGTTAAATTTATGTAATCTAAGATGTGTGTAATATGCATTGTTCCAAATCATCAATTATGTACATCAGTTTTGAAAAGAAACTGATTTCCTAGTTATATCAATTGCTTTTAATATCTGATTGTCTGTTACTGTTACTTTTTTACCCAATACTCTGAAAGCAAAATTTTGTCCTGAAATTTCAAATCCTTAATTAATTTATATGCAGTTGCTATAAATTTAGTGTCTTGTTGGATAGCTTGCCACAATTCAGAGCACTTATCCACAAATCCGCTGCAGGTTTAAAGTTCCTAAAGTAGCTCAAGGCAAGTTCTTTAACTTGTCTCATTATAACAATGTAACTTCTAGGTAGATTCATTTCCTGTCTAATTTGTAAAGCCGATAAGTCAAGTTTATTAAAAACATCAAATAGAGTCAGATTAAGTATTAATGGAAATTTGCTGAGATCGATCAGCTGATTATTTAGTTTAAAATTAGGATTCCTGTGGAAAGGTTGAAGAACCATCATATATTGCAATAAATCTATGGACTGAAATAAAGTTTGCAAAGATGAGACACAGGTTATTATGTGGTCCATGACCCCATATTTTATCAGACTAATTTTGTCCATAAAGGGCAATGCTTTAGGATTTATTTTCCTATCCAAAATATGCTTATGATTCAAGACCACCCAAGTTGGTATCCATTTTGTATTCGTTACATCATAATTAGCAATTCTTAAAATTTTATTAGCGTTTACAATCAAATAATATGCTTCAAAGTTTGGTAGCTCAAGTCCCCCTCTTGTTTTAGGGGTCATTAATTTCTCATAAGATATTCTAGTTCTTTTGGGTTCCAGATAAATTTAGCTAAATCTTTATGCATTTGTTTAAAACTGTTTTGAAATTGATAATTGGGCAGACCTAAATATGTATAACATTCGTGGTAGTATATTCATTTTCACTATTGATACTTTTGCTAATACCGGTAGTTTTAAATTCTTCCATCTGTCACAATCAGCTATTATGTGTTCCCATACTCGTTTAACATTATTGTTATAAAAGTCCTTATTATCCGTAGAAGTTGATACCCAAATATTTAATATTTTCTTTACATGTTAACTTCCCCATCAGGGCCATTAGTGAAAAAGGTTTTGGGGTTCTTAATGGGAAGATATTTGTTTTCTGTAAGTTAATTTTATAATTGGAAACTACTGAAAATTCGTTTATGAGCTTTAATATCTTTTCACTGTCTGAAATTGGGGTTGTACAATAAATAATAAGATCATCGTGAATGCTGACATTAATATTTTATTCCTATAAATTATTGGTGCATTATGATGCATATTTTGCTTGATAGATAAAAATAGGGTTGCTAGATATAGGTTAAACAATAAGGGGGACATGGGACAACCCTGACGAGTACCATTTTTAATCTGCATTCTGTTAGAATAAGTCCTATTGATGTATAGCGTAGTGTATGGATTACTATATAATATTTGTAGTATCTGAATGAATTCTTGGGGCAAGTTAAAATAGGGTAACACATCAAACAAAAAATGTATGTCTACTCTATCAAATGCTTTCTGGGCATCTATTATAAGAGCATAGATATTAAAGTTGTTTTTTTAGCATACGTCATCATATTATGCAGTGTAAGTGTGTTATCGCTGGTTTGTCTAGTTGCCATAAATCCAGCTTGTTCCTTAGAAATTAAATATATCAAAACCTTCTTTAGTCTCGATGCTATAATTGATGTTAAAATTTTCATATCCACATTCATTAGTGCTATTGGTCTGTAATTATCTGGGTTAAGGGGATCCGAATTGGTTTTATGTATGAAAATTGTTTTGATGCATTGAGGTGGGGTCACTAATTTTATTTTTAGTTATATAATTAAATACATGAGACAATTCTTTTCCCAAACTATCAGCAAACTCTTTGTAAAATTCAGCTGTAATACCATCAGGCCCTGGCGACTTATGTACTTTCATATGTTGAATTGTATATACTATTTCTTCTTTAGAAATAGGTTTAATCAGGTCACTTTGCAGGCTCTCTTCTAATTCTGGAAAGTTAATTTTTGCAGAAAACTTTTATTCTGGTTATGTAGAGACCTATCAGTTTGCCCCTCATACACCTTAGTATAGATTTTCCCAAAACATCAACAATATCCTCAGTTTTAGAATATATTGTGTCGTTATACTGAATTTCGAAATATATCCAGTTGTTTTTGATTGATTTATAATCCTTGCCAGTGCTTTTGATGGTATTTGAACATTATTAGCATATTTCACTAAACACCTATGTTCTTGAAGTGTTAATTTATTATTATGAAACAAAAGAGATCCCTTTGAAGCTTCAACATTTCCTCCTCAGTTTGAGCATTAAAATTCTGAATCAGCTCATTATCAAGTTGTTTTATTCTTATTTCTAGTTTTTGAATATCACTATTATGAATTTTCTTATAATATGAGGCTTTTGTATAAGAAATCCTCTAATTTGAGCTTTAGCTGTCGCCCATTCAATGTCAGGGGTATGTTTTGGAGCTTCAAGCTATCTGTAAATTCTTTCAAATATTTTATAATTCCATCTGCTATCTCTTTTTACTTAAAAGATTTGGGTTGAGTGACCAATTATAACCCCTATGCCTTCTTGTGTCTTTTAAATCTTTAGAAAATTTTAACGAAATTTTTGAGTGATCTGATAGATGGCGGTATGTATAACCACCACTGGTTCTAAATTAGTTAGTGCTTTAGATATCAAAAGTAATCTATTCTAGCCCACATTTTGTGGCATGGTGAATAGAAGGTATATTTATTTGCATTATTAATATCTTGTGAATAAGAAAAGGGGTCATATAATTGAAAATCTTCCTTAAAATCATTTAATGCTATCCCGCCTGCTTATTAAATGCTCTCTGTGGACAAGACCTATCCAACTTTGGATTTTGATAGGTATTCCAGTCCCCACCCACAACAAAATAATAACCATCATATTGTGTTAATATTGGATATAATGATGCTATGAAACTTTGTTGATCATTGCATGGGGCATATATATTCAAAAGTAGGATAGGTTTATCAAATGCATTATCCGATAAAATCACATAACACCATCGCCCATTTGGATCCACTTTGGAGTCTAAAATCCTATCTTTGTATTGGGTTTTGATAATTATAGCCACTCCGCACTGTTTGTCTTACCTTCTGATGTCACTAGCTCTCTAATCCAGTTCTTTTTTCTAATATCATTCCATTGTTCATTCATCAAATGTGTTTCCTGTAGAAATACAAACAGTGCTTTGTCCTGTAATAATATGTGTAGCAACAGCTTTCTCTTCTTCAAGTTCTGGAGCCCTTTAACATTCCATGAGTTCAACTCCCACATTCACAGGTCTTGGTATCAAATAACAATATAAGAGGGGAATTATGAAATTGACATGTATTGACTGTACACTATATCTAATCTGGAAGCATTTCCTACATCCCGTCCCTAACCAGTGCTTACCCACTTTACCCCGGACCAGGATTTATATAGGTCTTGTATAAGAGAAAATATAAACAAGGTTAAACACACCAACACATTGAAAACGTCAGGTAATAACATTTAAAACATTTCCTAAACATACAACCTATATATTCTAGCATATCTACATCAAAGTCTAAACTACACATTCCCTACCAAACACGCTACTTAACTACAGCTTTGGTTTAACTATTAGTTAAACAAATCTCATTTCTAAGATTATTACTGTGTAAAGGAATGTTTTAGTAGATTGGGTACTTATTTTATCCTACCTTAAGTATCTGTTTTGTTGCAATCATTATGTACATAAACTTTTTACAGAAGAGAGAGAGAAAAGAAAAAAAAATAAATACATCCTACATTTTAGATCTGTACCCTACACAGTGCCTGCCACACACTGCATATAGTAAAAAACAATTTTGGTTCACACCTATAAAAGAAGAAAAAACAGTAAAAGTACATGTTATTATGTGCTTTAAGTACATACTATAATGTTATTTAGTTATAAAAGAACATTATCATATTATTTTCAGTTCTCTTTGTCTTTTCAAGCCAGGAAACCATCAGAAATACTCACGACAAGGGACCTCTTTCACAGCAGGACCACAAGAAGTATTACATCCAAATCTACACTCTCAGTTGAAATCCAGGCATTTCCTGTTTACCACACAATGGAAATAGACCTTGGAGGCCATAAAGTCTGGAAACCAGACAGCAGACCCTCAGATTAGCATAAACAAACAGTTTTATTGCTTTTTCAGAGGCCTGAACAGTTTAGTGAAGAAACAAAGGATTAGAAAAGCCTTGAGGTAAAATACATGCTGGATCTGACTACAGGAACATGCCAGTCTCAACTGAAGTTCTTTTCAGCCCTCTGATGCAGGTAGAACTTTAAAACTTTCAGAAACACTTCTTTTGCCTGATTTTTATTGGAAACAGAATATTTAGTGCCATCCACCATAAATGTAAGCATATTGGGGTATTTCATCTGGAATTTAATTTGTTTATCAATCAGAAATTTACAGTAAGCAGATAAAGACTGTCTAGCCTGCCTTACTTGTAATGGTAAATCTTGAGCCAGAAATATTTTAACATTTTTCCACATAACATAGCCACCATTTTTTTGCAGTAAACAGTATTTTGCTAACATCTTGAAAGTTCAATATCTTGACATATACAGGTCTAGGCATAGTAGAAGCTTGTACCTCTCTCAGCGCACTGTGTGCCCTTTCTATTACAATCTGTTTCACCCCATCAGCATCATTTAACAGTATTTCAAATATTTGTGTTATGGCTGGTATTAGCTCTGCATACTGGATGTTTTCAGGATTCCTCTTATAATAATATTATTTCTTCTAGACCTTGCTTCTAAATCAATAAGTTTATTTTGCATGGCTTGTACATCCACATCACATACCTTTGATTTTTTCTCCAGCATGTCAATTTTGTCCTCTATTTCAGAAATTCTGGTCTCAGTTTTGTCCATTCTCTGAAGCAATTGATTGCATAAAACTCCAAATGTTTGTATTTGTGAGGTCAAGTCCTTTAGAGCTTCCTGTATAGGTAGTAAAGCGTGTTTGATATCCTCCATGTTTAATGGCTGATCAGTCCTGGATCTAGTTTCTGGTTTCTGTTGTTCCTGCTGTCTAGTAATCCTTTGTTTTTCGCAGTTCCATCCTTTACTGGCGACTGTAGTTCTGACAACTTTGTCTTAGTAGTAGTTGTTTCCATGGTTCTTCCTTGTTGCAAGATTTTTCTTTCCCCAAGCAGAAAGGCAGAATAAAGAAAGCACACGGTCCTTTGTTTGTTTCTCTCTTCAGAGCAAAGTAATCACTTGTAATCCTGATGGATAAATACTTTTTATTCCCACTTTTTTAACTGATTTTAGATTAGGTCAGTATAAATGCAACTTTTTATCATCAATTTGATGTTTAAACCTCCTGATATCCACTCAGATCAGAGATTTTCCTCGGGTTAATTGAAGAGCTGCAGTTTAGCAGTGTTTACAGCATGGCAGCCATCTTTGAATCCAACATTTTATTTTTTTTAATAACAATTTTGAAGTTTCAAAACTTTGATCTTATGGTCTTGACCATTTGCAGTTCAAAGAACTGAAACTTTGAGCTTTTGAAGTGTGTGTGTGTGTGTGTGTGTGTGTGTGTGTGTGTGTGTGTGTGTGTGTGTGTGTGTGTATATATATATATATATATATATATATATGTATATTTATATATATTGCACAAGAAGAAGAAAGAAGTATAGAAAAATGGCATGAACAATCCGCATTATATATTCTTGAATGCATGCATGTGTGTACATATGTACATGTGTAAAGGAATTACTAAGTGAGAGTGTGTGTGTGGGTGTGTAGGGGGTTGGTCTGGTGTGTGTGGCTGCATGTGTGTTTGCAGAGAAAAGTAGGCCAAACTACAAAAAAGGAATGAGGCCTACAGAAGCATTAAAACTGGTGACCAAGTGTTAAAAATGCTAGTGGTAATGACAAAAAATGTGTAATAATGCCTATCCTGCTGGCCAAGATAGCATCAGAAATGAGTGCAAAGTGGTTGTAGGTAGGCTACTATACATTTTTTGAAAGTGAAGGGATAAAACTTTGAAAATCTGATAAAACTTGACAGAATTCATCAGTGGCTGCTCTATGTAGAGATGCAATGGTAACAAGGTGGATTACTGGCCTAAGAAGCTGAAGAGGCTATAGATGAGAGCCAAAATAAAAAAAAAAAACTAAATAAAAAAAAATTTGGAAGTGTGATTTAATAGGAAATATTAAAATAGCTCCAGAATTTTCCAGAATACACAGAAAAAGGACTGAATGATCTATGCACCATTATGCTAAGACATTCACAGCTCATTTTTGGGAACCAGTAATAAACTGTGTAGCAACTATGCAGTAAATATGGTGAAGCTTTGAAAGGTGCACCTAACAATGAGTCAATTAATTACAGGTCTATTTGTTTTGCTTCTGTTCTAGAAATGGTCTTGAAAAAAAGGTTATGTATGTCAAGCAAATAAAGTTACTTAATGTTAATTCACTGTGCAGTGGTTGTTAGCATAGAGTTACAATGTAATATTTTGCCTGTCAAACCCAATCCACTTCCGGCTCTGGCTAACTAGCAAGATGGACAAGCAGCACTGCATGTTTGTAGTATATCTGAATTATAGCAAGGGCAAAGGCATAGCTTATTGGGGAGGCATGCAAAAAAAGTGGGGAGCATGAGGGAAAGCAAAAAATATTGAATTTGATTGCAAATCAGTTGCCTGATCTGAAATAGAAGCTGATTGCTGGACTGCACTGTTACAATGAAAGACAAAGTATATTGCCAAAGGGTATAATAGGAACAATCTCATGGCACATATTTATGTTGGATATCACCATGAGTCTGGAGAATGAAGATAACTTGTGAACTGATGAAATAATCATTAAGTGATTATCACAGACAGGAATTCTAATTACCTGAAGGAATTGTGGTGGTTTTCATTGCAGGTAGATAGGATGCTTGGTGAATTTCACATAAAAAAAGTGCAAGGTAAAATGTGATATTCTTTCATGGAAAACCTTGATTCTTGATCGTAAGAAAGAAGGAAGAGAACCATGTATTATGGCACTGATTATTGGTAAGGTGTGATAGGGCAGTACACATCAACAACATGTATGATGTGCAGCTTGGAGAATAATTTTCTGTCAAACCACCAATTCTCTGTTAAAGACCAGTCCGCCTTTTCTCCCTCTTCCAACCTCAAAGAAAAAATAAAAGAAGGTGTTGCTCAGAGATCCATACCTGACCTTCATATTCTTTATCCACATCAATAAAATGACATTTGACCCACCTCACCTTCCCATAGTGCTTTATGCTGATAATATAGTTCTTTTTCATTCATTTCAATCTCTCTCATTCTGGTTTCATATCAGTAGATTGACTGCACTTTGCTCGAAAGTAAAACCTCTAAAAATGTTTTGCCAAAAACAAAAAGTCAGAGTAAATCTTTTCTACAGTAGGACAAGTCCTCCCCTGCACTCCCAATGTGGGAAACACCTCACACCCCTGAACTTAAATATACCTATTCTAAGGTTGTACAACAGAGAAGAAAAGGTAGTTCTCCACTGTAGGTGGAAGTTTTTTCACTGAAACAATTTTGTTGAAATGGCAGTCACCTAAACTGCTGTCAACAGATTGTCATACTCCCTTCAATACTACAAAAATAAATTCAGTCTTCTTCACCATACTCTAATGGATCAGTGACAAAAGTCTTTTGCATAACATTTTCAAAACAAAAGCTAAGCTCCTTGGAACCGAACATAGCTCTTCAAAACCTCTTCTGTACTACAAGTATTTAACCATAACAATGATACCACAGAAAATACCAGCACATTTAAATATTTAGGCATCTGACTGGACTCACATCTTAACCTTGCCATTTTGATAACGCAATACACTATTACTATGGGTCAACAAAATCTCCCACTCTCTCTTCAAGACCTCCAGAATGGCAGTAGGTAAAGACATTCTTGCCTCTCAACTGGAATGTCAGGGGTACTGACATAACATGTTCTCCAACTCCAATTTTTACCTGATTTATTTATTTAGTTAAATAGACAATTCTAATCTAGTGCCTGATCATGGAAAACCTATTGTTTCAGACATGGATATCAAGAGCATTTCACTCCACATTTCTTAGGTGGATCTTGACCAAAGCAGTGATTGGTGATACCTGATCATAATTATTTGCAGTATATTGATTTTCTGTTGATACGAGGTACTACTAGTTACAGAAAAAAGTATAGGAATGCAATATTTTTACAGCTTTGAAAGGCATAAAACAATTAGCACTGCCACTCAGATAGTGAACAGAAGCAAAGAGTCCCTCTGTTAGAGCAGCAACTTTAAAATCTGCTAAATACAAGTCTACATTTATTGTGTGGCAACAAAAATTGTTTTGCAGCTTTTGGAACTGTTCTGGCTTCTAGTATCTGTTCTGTGGTAATCACTGCATATACCAAAGGTTGTTTCATATCTCTATGGTGTCAGAAAGGTCAATAACAAAATTCCTGTTTCCTGATTTCAGAGTGCAATCAGCGTGCTTTGTGTATCACAATCATACTAATGGGAAATGACTTGTTCTTGCATCTGTATCAATTAAGCATTCTTCTCTCTCTAACGGATGATTACTGTTTGAAATTTATATTCAAGTCTGATAATTATAATGATACATTAGAAGAGTGTGTCTATAGTTTCTTAATCTTAGTTTTTCTTTCTGCACTTCTTCTATCTTGGCATTGGGGTATATTATTGATGCTTCTTTCCTTCTCTTCTATTTATTTAGTGATTATTTTCTTATTTTCTTTGATTGTAAATTATATAAGTTCACAATTCCAAGAACTGTGTTCTGGTCCTAAGGCCTTTGAAGAGCACAAGCTCCATAAAAAGAGGGCTGAAAGCTTCTGATCCAACCCAGAAGTCCATATTTCTCTTAAAAAGATCAATATTAAGTGAAAATGGTACAGAAATTGGTGAATGATTCAATGGAATGATTAAGTAATGATATATTGTCTTAATTTGTCTATTGATATCAGCTCAATAATTTAAACTCTTGTGCTTTGAATACCTAGGCATATCATGCAACTTCAAATACATCAGAGTTCTGAGTTTAACATCCCTAACAGCCATATAATTAAAATCAGTATCAATAATGTAATGAAAATAAAATCAATATTTTAAGTATGTTAGAGTAATTAATGTTAAATAAACTATGAATCTTCTTTGTGAACTTTCTTTGAACTCTGTCAATTTTAGAAAAACTGCGGTATTTGCAAATTATAGTACCTAAATCTGTAGGGTCTATATTTTAATTCCGAAAGCTGTCTTTCGTGAATACATGTTCATCGACACATAAATGTCAAAGAACGAGAACAGCGAAGTACCAAAAAAGTGAAATGGAGAACGCCGAATGCATTCCCAGAAGTAACAGCACCATACAGGTAAAGTAAATCTAATTGTACCTAAAACACTTTTTCAAATGTTTTTGCAGGGAGGCAAGCCCCCCTGCACCCCCCACACCCCCTACTTATATATATATATATATATATATATATATATATATATATATATATATATATATATACCAACTCCGAGAACACACTACAGTGGAGAAAACGATTCATTTCCTCATCCTCATGACCACCCTGCTGGCCAAGAAAATACATTTGACATTCTCCATTTTTCTCTTTTGGTACTTCGCTGTTTTTGTTCTTTGACGTTTATGTGTCGATGAACATGTATTCGCAATTCTGATATAGACCCAATCTGTATACTAGGAAACCTCATCCAAATACAAATCTTGTAAGACTATACTCTGTCTTACCTCTGGTTTACCAAAGTATATCACCTTATAGGATCATAGGTTCATAGGTTCATAGGATCATAGGATCATAGAAGGTTACTAGACTAATGTCCCTGGGCCCCTTACAAGCCTAGCCAAGAGTTTATCCCCAAAAGAAACCTCAGGCAGCACCTGTCACCCCTGTCAATGAGGGACACCGGTAGAACCCCATGGACAAATTTGTGATTTCTCATCCACTCATCAAGGTTGCTCTTGAATGGGACAGTGAGGTGCTCTGTTTGACATGTATGGGAAGTCTATTCCAGAGATGGGGCAGCCTCCGGGAGGCAAACCTTTCTCTCCAGTAGGTTTTGTTGATGTCACAATATTATATTTAGGCCTTTTGAGTGGGTAACGCATGAGGAGTTAGACTTACAAATATGGAGCATCTCTAGTAGGGCAGGGTCTGAGTTTGGCTTGTAGGTGAGACACAGATCATCCCTGAGCAATCTGTACGATACCAAGTAGAGTGATAGTGATTTGAGCCTGTCCACATAAGACAGGTGTTGGAGGCCATGGATTCTCTTTGTGAGATATTTAAGTGGCCTTTCCAGTTGGTGCAGATGTTTAGAGAGGTACATACCAAACAGGACATTATACTCAATTATTGATCTAATAAGGGAGGAGTATAGAGAGGTAATAACCTCCTTTTTTTCTGGATGCACAATCCCTTTACTTATGAGATGAACCAAGTAAAAGACTTCTCTGACCACTGCTACTACATTATGGTCAAATGTGAGGTTGTTATCAACCTGAGTGCCCAGGTCTTCCACCACAGGTTGTGTGCTTAGGGGGTTGCTGTGTATGTGGTAATCAGTAGGAGCCATGTTTATACCAAATGGTATGATGATACATTTTTTTGCATTTAGCTTGAGGCAATGACTTTGCCACCAGTCATTAGTTGCTGTGGGAACCTCTTGCAGTATGTTAACATAATTTGGGGAGTCAATGACAGCACCCAACTTACAGTCATCTGCAAACTTGGTCAACCATAGGCCTTTCGTCTTTGCCTGGACCTCTGAGAAGTAGAGGCCAAACAGTAAGGGTCCCAGGGCAGATCCCTGGGGAACTCCACTAGTGACAGGTCTGCTATCAGAGGTGGAGGTGCATATTTTGACTTTGAGAGCCCTGTTGGTGAGCCAGTTGGCCACCCACCTGATGAGACAGGAATTTACACCAAGCTGTGTTAGCTTTTCAATGATGCTCGAGTGGGGGATTGTGTCAAAGGCCTTGGCCAAGTCAAGGTAAGCTGTATGCTCTGACTTTCCCACATCCAGGGCCTTGATGACAGTCTCAAAGAAGTCAACCAGGTTCAGCAGGCAAGATCTGCCCTTGATGTATCTGAACTGGGTGGAGTCAAGTGCTTGGATGTCCACTATGTCCTTGTTTATGAGATCCATAATAAAATGCTCCATGGCTTTAGAGATCAGACTTGTCAAGCTAATGGGGTGCCAAATAGTGGGGTTTCAGAACAGATCCCTTGGGGACCCCACTAATGACAGGTTTACTGTCATAAGTGAAGGCACCTATTTTGACCTTGGGATCCTATCAGTGAGATGGTTGGCACCCCACCTGATGAGATAGGGATTTACACCAAGTTGTGTTCGCTTTTTGAGTGGGAGATTGTTTCAAAGGCCTTGGTCAAGTCAAGGTAAGCTGTATGTCTGACTTTCTCTCATCCAGGGCCTTGGTGATAGTCTCAAAGAAATCAACCAGGTTCAACTGGCAAGATCTGCCCTTGATGAATCTGGGGGGGGGGGTGTCAAGTGCTTGGAGATTGCCAATGTCCATGTTTATGAGATCCATAATAATACACTCCATGGCTTTACAGATCAGACTTGTCAAGCTAATGGGGTGATAGTTTCCAGGGTCAGTACTGGCGCCACCTTTGTGCAAGGGGAAGACAATGGCGGTTCTCCACTCTGCTGGAATGAAGCCTGTACTTAGGCTGTGGTTGAATAGGGTGCTCAATTGCAAAGTCAGTTCTTGCTGGAGATGGTGGAGAATACATCCTGGGATGCTATCAGGTCCCATGGAAGCTGTGTTCTTTGCCTTGGGCAGGGCCTGTAACACCTGGCCTGTGGAGATGTCAGTTGCGGGACAAGTAATGGGGATGCTGAAAGGGTCTTTGGGGGGGGCAGGGAGGTGAAGTTTGCTCTGAAACCATCTGCTAGCAGGTTGGCTAAGTTGACAGGATCGGTGTAAGTGATACTGTAAAGTACTAATTCGGAACAAACCTGGGCTTTGCCATGGAGGTTCCTGATGTAACTGAAGAAGACTTTATGGTTTCCCTCTGTTTTGGAGGCTAGTTTTGGTTCATAATTGGCCTTGGAGGTTTTCACTAGTGATCTAACTTGCTTGTTGAGGCTAAAGAGGGAGTTTTTCAATTTGGAATCTGTTCTTTTTTACTCAGGGACAACAATTTCTTCCTTTTGCTGTAAAGCCTGTTGATAGACAATGTCCATCAAACAGGTTTGTGGTTCCTTGAGGAGCAAGTTTTAGTTCTATTGGATATGGCTGAGTCCTTGCAGTTGTACAGGTGCTTAAATACTGCACTGGTGTACTGTTCAGCATAGTTGTCTGCATCCTCTGAGGAGGCGGATGAAGCTACAGATACCCTCCCTTAGGAGGTTGTAGTCAGCTTTTGAGCAGTTTTGTAGCTTGATTATGGATGAGCGGGTTGGGTGGGACAGAAACTTTGAATGAGACTGTCCAATGATCTGATTTCACCAGGGAAAAACATACTATGGGAATGGTGCAGTGGTCACCCATGTTGGTGAGAACCAAGTCTTGAATGTTATCTCCCCTTGTGGGGGATGAGATGAGCTGGTCTAGTGCATTAGAACTGATGAAGTCAAGGAATCATCGAGAGAGTGCTTTAGTGCATGAATAGTTTACCCAGTCTATGGTGGGGTTGCTGAAGTCACCATTTGCCATTCCTGAAGGAAAGGCCTATATCTGATGCCCATTTACTATTCTTACTTTAGTATTGATTAAATTCTACAAAAGTTTTGTTATTAGATATAGTAAAACTACTTTTTTAATCATCTGTGTATTTGTCTAACCAAAAAGACTTCAGAGGTATTGTAGAAAACACCAAAATTTAGATTGTAGGACTGAGTGCAGACCCCCGAGAAACACCTCTCTGAATTGTCATTGCAGTGGAAGTATGCCCTTTCAAAATGACTCATTGAGATCTATCTGAAAGCCAGCAAGATGTCCATTTGTAATGAAATGATTATCAAATCATATAATACTTTACATATAGGTGTATGTAATAAAGAGTGAAATGCTTTCAATAAATCTAAATAGGCCACACCACAGGTAAAACCAGCATCAATAATAAGGGCACCTTGAGCATAAAAAGTTAGTCAGCACAAATCTTCCCTTTAAGAACCGGTGTTGATACATATCCACAATATCTGGGTGATTATCCTCATATTGCATAAGATCAGTTATGCATGTCTCAAAGCATTTCTAGATTATAGAGGTGAGACTTACAGACCTATAGTTATTTATATCAGAAGCATTGTCCTTCTTAATTATTGGTGTAATAAATGATTTTTCCATACAGGTGGGACTACATTTCTCTGCAGTAGTTTGACAGAAATTATAGAAACAATGTGTATTAATATACTTTTCGATTTTTTAATCAGGATAGTTGGCATAGTATCAAGAACCATCAAAGTATCATTTCTAATTTTCTGAAAAGAATTGTAAATCACTGACTTTGTTATTATAAGGCAAATATGACACATATTCAAACTTTTTGTGAAGTCTTTCTTAATACCCATATTATGCTTTCGTTTGATAGTATGATAGAGAGAGAAATTATTCTATAAAGAGAATATAATGGAATAAAGATTAGACTTATCTAAAGGTGGACCTATTTGCACATTAGTAATAACATCAGGAATATTAGTGACCACAAAATCTAAGATATTATTGCTTCTAGTTATCTCTGTCACTACTCATGTTAAATGATAAAAATCTTGTAAGTCCAGAAATTGTTTGAGTATAAATTATATGTACTATATTCATGCCAATTGGCATAAAGATAATTACAATCCTCAATAAGAAAAAAACTTTCTTGGGCAAGATATATATCAATAGTACCTAGAAATGCTTTTTGGTCACTCTTGTCCATACAAGGTTTACAATAGCCTACCACAGATCTGAAGGGATCAGAATTTGAAAAAAATAATTTCCATATTATTTTCTCTGAAAACTGCAGGAGAAGGCATTAACTTATGAACTAGACTGAAGATACCACCTCTGACCACCTCCCCAGAATTGTCTTTGTTTCACTTATAATAAATATAATTAGGAAAATAAATATCAAGAGAAGACCAGGCCTCTGTAGTGGCTGTGAAACTAGAACATTCCTTAGATAAAAATAAATGAAGTTCATTATATTTATTGCCCATAATTTGGGCATTACAGAAATAACATCTCAAAATATTATTAAATCTTTTTCTTCCTTGCCTGATGCATTTGGAAGTCCTACAAAGATGAACTATATTCCATTAATCTACCTGAATGAAATCCAGGACTATAATGACTTTGGTGAAGTTTTCAAAATTAAACAATCTTTCATCCTAAATAAAATCTTCCCCAAATTTCCAAGCTTGTAAATTATAAACTAGGCCCAGCTGTCTAAGCAGCATGTTAAATAAGTGAACCTGTGTATAACAATAATGAGACTACCTCAACAAACATAATAGTTCATCAAAGGATACTGTAATATTCTATCTGCTCTTTCCAAAATGCCTAGAACTGTTTGCTTTATTACATTTTATTTATTATTTATTTGACATTTGTTGACCAGGAAAGTCCATCTGGGTCAGAACCCATTTTCAGTGGAGGCCGAAGAGAAAAGCGCAGCAAACTAAAGACATTTCACAATATATAAAGTAAAAACATTTTACAAAGTACAAATACAGTAGTCATTGCATTTACATGTGGGTGCATAACTTACAAAGTTACAAGATAGCCCTATTGACATAAAGGCAGTTGAGTTTCAATTTCTGCAGTTGTTAGGCAGACAAGAAATAGAAAGATAATTAGGTTTGTTTAGTTAGATTATCTAATTCCAGTGTTGGTAGGCTGATGGTATACATTATAAAGAAAGTTATAAAGAAAGTTAGTCTAGTTACCACGGATGTCTATAGGGGTATTTAGGTAGACTGCAGGTAGTCCTTTGTAAGAAGTGAATAAAAGAAAGTAAAGGTTAGTTAAGATGTACATTAGTAAGACTAGGAGTTAATTAGAGGAGAGAAAAGGGCAAGCTTAATATTTGTGGTTATGATTCAGTAAATCAGGCAGCTGTGTCTTAAAAGGAGGGGATAAGGAAAAAAGGATGGCTGGATAAAGGTAGGACAAAAGGGGAAAGGGGGGAATGGAGGGAGGAGGAAAATATAGAAGAGGAAGAGGGAAAGTATAGAAGAGTTTAGGGAGTAGAAAGTGGGGTGGGAAATGCTAGCTAGACTGGAACAGGGTTTCCAGGTATTTTTGAAGCCAGGGCAGATTCTTGTATTTTGGAGGTGTTTGTTTAGTGTGCGTTTAAAATGTGTGTAGTTTGCTGATGCTCTAATGTCTGCTGGTAAGGCATTCCAGAGCTTAGCTACTGTGTAGGAGTACAGACACTGTCCAGCTTTTTTCATTGATCTATGTAGGGTTACTAGTTGTTTGTCTTCAGATCGGAGATCCCTGGTGGGTAAGTAGGTTTGTAGGAGTGAGTTAAGTGATGGACAAATATCAGGTTGATATATAACTTTATGTGCCATATTGAGTTGTTGGTGGTCTAGGAGAAGAGGTAGTTTGAACCAGTTGAGGGTACTAAGAAACATGCAATATTGTATGTTATGGGATGTGTTTATAGCAAATTTAGCAATCTTATTATAGCTAGATTCCAATTTCTTTTTTAGGGTAATTTGAATGTTTGTCAGAATGGGAGAAGTGTGCAGGAGAGAGGGGGGGGGGGGCAAGTAAGTAGTAGCCAGGGTGGTTTTTGTGGTTGAGTTCAAGAAGTTTTTGTGCGCTATAGCATTCCTGGTTTGCAGTGAGTTTTTTTTTATTACATTTGAATATGTAGATCAAAGAAAAGCTTATTATCTATGGTTACTCCTAGTAGTTTGGCTTGGAAGACGACTTCTACTTGAGTTTTGTTTAGAGAAAAGACCTTAAATTCAGTTGAGAGACTTTTGGGTGTGAAAAGAAGAAGTTTAGTTTTATTTGGATTCAGCAGGAGCTGGGCATTGTTTAGCCAAGTTTCTATGAAAGTGAAGGCAGTTTGGGTTAGATGTTGGAGCTGCTCTATGTTGTTGGAGGAGGAGATGATAGGAGAATCATCGGCATATTGTATCAGGAAGCTTTGGCAGGAGGCAGAGTGAAAGTTGTTAACAAATATATTAAAGAGTAATGGTCCATGAATGGACCCCTGAGGGACAGCAGTGTTATTAGGTAGAAAGTCAGAGAGAGTTTCCTGGCACTTTACACATTGTTTCTTTTGAACCATTGTTGAGTAGAAGGGTAAAGATGGACGATAGGGAGTTGTTGTAGTAGGTTTGGGTGGAAAAAAGGTATTGAAGGCCTTGGGTAGATGAAGAAATATTATCAATGTTAGTAGTTCAGCATCTCTGGCTTTATTGACTATTTCTGTAAAGGAGTATAATGCAATGGTTGCACTATGTGAAGGTCTGAAGCCATGTTGAGTTGGAGATGAGTAGATTTTTTTGTAGGGCGTGATTAAGTAGCTGAATATGTATGCATTTTTCTTACAGTTTGAATGGGGATATAATATAGCAATGGGGCAATTATTGGAAATGACGTGGCACTTGCCAACTTTGTGTAGGGGATTGTTATGGATTTTTTTCTAGAGGAAAGGGATGTAGGATTCTGAGATGGATCAGTTGATGAGTATACTGACAGGATAAGCTATAGCATCTGCGGCTGTTTTTAAGTACACTGGTGGGAGGTTGTCAGCAGATGGAGAACAAGATTTTAGTTTGAGGAGTAAGCTACATACATATTGAGTGGGTACAGTTGAAGAATATGGAGGAGAAGATGTTGGTGAGCTGTGGGTGTGACCTGTGAGCAATGGGAAGATGAGGAGGGGTGCTGTGGTTTGGTTTTTAGAGGGCTGGGTTTCTGCATACGATAAGAGTTTGAGGGCTGGTTGGAAGGACTGAGTAAATCGAGTATGCTCTCTATGAAATGTTTATTGAAAGTTTCTGTTATTTGGGGTTTTATTGGTGGCAGGGGATGGGTTTTGTTTGGTCTTGGGGGTGAGGAGCTGAGAAATGGTATGTCAAAATTTTTTGAGGTTGTTTTTGTGGGAGGTTAGCTGTTGGGAGAAACAGAGCTTCTTATCTTTGTTTATATTTTTTTTGCTTGGTTGCATAGCTGTTTATACTTTTGAAAGTTTAGGTCATTTTTGTTTTTTTGCCATTCTTGCCAAGCTTTGTCTATTGTTAGTAGGTTATTTGGTGCTCTTGGTTAGCCAAGGAACATGATTAGTTTTTACTCTCTTGGAGCGAAGGGGCTAGATTGGTAAGGGTATCTATGAATACTTTGTTGAAGTGGCTGACAGCTTCAACTAAAGGCAGAAATTTTACTATGGACCAGTTTATAGATTTTAGTATTGATTTCAATTGGTATTGGTCAAATTTAGACAAATTGCATGAGGTTTTATAGATGTGGTTTCTGGTGGAGTGGGTTATAGTTCTGTTAGTATAGGTGGGTAGGTGGTTACTTAAGTTATTTGGAAGGGTTCCTCAGTTGGTGTATTTGTGAGTATCTGAAACTAAGATCCAGTCAAGTGTAATTCCTTGGTCTTTATTTTTTGGGGTTCTATTTGAAGCAGAGATGAGTTGAGGAAAAAACATATAGGTTTATGCTATTGATGGACTTGTTGGAGTTTAGATCTTGCCAATTTATGTTGGTATCCCCCATGATGATGGTTTCATTGGATATGTTTTGAGAGATCCAGAATAGGATGTTTTCTAATATTGGGATGTTATTCCCTGGGGAATATATAGGACTGCGATGCACAATTGTTTGGTATTATTGATTTTTAAGGAGGCTAACAGAATTTCTGCAGTAGGGTGAGAGTGTTAGGATAGATTAAAGATACACCTGCCACTTTCTTATGTGTTCTTTCTGCTCTGTTTATGTGGTAGCCTGGTGGGAGTAGCCCAGTATCTTTTATATGTGGCTTGAGTCATGTTTCAGTGAGTGCAAGTATGTCAGGGGAATGCTGGGTTAGCTATGCATGGAGTTCTGTAGTTCTGTTGCAGGTGCTATATAGGTTAAGAGTGATTAAGAGTAGATTTTTAGGGAAAGAATTTTTGGAAGAGGTGGGGTTACAGGATGGACCTGGATTGGGATGGATGTCACCGCATTGGGCTAAGTAGGACATTGTTTTTGTATGGTGGTTGGGGAGAGTTGATTTTTTTGAATACTTCAATTCTGTAATAGGTGGGGATGTAGTTTTAGATAAGTCATGTAGAATTTTGAATTTGGAGATTAATACATGCTGGAATTGTATAGAGTGGATACTATGTTAGAAAAAAAATATGTTTTTATTTCTAGGGAAGTATTGGATGTGGAGGACTTTTCTGTTATGAGGAGGCTCTGGGGGTTTAGTGCTGTGATATATATATATATATATATATATATATATATATATATATATATATATATATATATATATTTATGTGTTGGAGAGAAGCCTTCTAGCTTATCAGTGGGAGTGGTAAGCATTAGGGAGCCTATCTACCACAAGAGGAGTGATTTATGGCCCAAAATTTGTAGTTTAGTGGCTGTTTGGGAATTTTTCCATCTCTTTCAACTTTCTGGTTTTAAAGCCCAAATAGCACTTGTTTCCCGCCTTTCCTGTAACTAGTCTAGTCCAGATACAGATTTGCTGTATCCAGGACTGTTTGTAAGCTTCTGAGAGGTACCAAAGTCTGCTCTTCAATTTTTCCCTTAGATCTGCTCGTTCTCTCCTCTCCTGCACTTTTACTAGCTTATTAGTCTAGCACTTTACCATACCAGATTTCTTGTAGCAATTATTGTAGCACACAAAAGTGCTACCAGCACTAAATGTTGTACATGGAAACAGCTTCAGTACTTATTATTAATGCCCACCCCTCCAGGTATGTCTAAAGATCAGTTCCCTGTGCTTTCTCCTGTTAACCTGATGAACTTGGGCATCCTGAGGCAATGTAGCAACTGCCTCATGTACACCGACAACCCTCTCCTCTTACCTCCCAACACTCAGACTTGCAAAAGATGCACTTATATATCAAAACTGGAAGCCACGCACTCTCCAGCCAAGACCAGAAGAGATGGTCAAGAGGAAAAGGTCAAAACTTGCACGATATCACATGGAACACATAGCTCTCCAGAACACACATCGCCACTGCCTTCACATAAAAACACAGACCACACACCCACCTTCGCAGAGGCTCTCAATAAAAATCTACACAAACATCAGAGACCTCCAAGGCAGAAATGCACTTGACCACCACAACACAACACTAATCACGAAACACATAACTCTCCTAAACAGTGTGCCACTCAACCAAAGCCCCTAAGGCAAAACAGCATGCCCAGCACACTAGTCATAGGTGACTTGATAGTGAGGCACACTGATGTCCCACTCACTAGGTTAAATAAGGAGAAAGTAACAGTCAGCTGCCTGTCAGGTGTCAGGATCCACCATATAACACCCTAGCCCTGAGCAGAATCCTACCATCACCCAGAATTATACCACAGTGCAAGCAGAAAATTATTGATTTCAACAATTGGCTAAGTTTCTGGTGTCATTCTAAGGGGATCCAGTATCTGTCTGCCTGGGATGACATGACTGACAGACCTCAATGCTTTGCCAGAGATGGCCTTCATCTGTCACCCCAGGGCTTCCAGATACTGGCCAAGGGTCTTGCCAGCCCTATAGTGCCTTTTTTAGGCGGTATTCCAAAGACCAAATTACCACCATAACAGCTACAAACAAATGTAATCTGAGGGTCATGCTGCTCAACACTAGAAATCTAAATCTCAAAATGCACTTGCTCAAAGCACTCCTTAAAATGGATAACATCGACATTTGTGCTGTAACAGAGACCTGGTTCATGGCAGCAGAAAGCCCCCCTGCACTACCAGGCTATAACTCATTCCACACCTTTCTAAACCCAGTACTTGGACCGAAGCTCCAAAGGTGGCGGTGTTTCCATATTCATAAAGGATGTGTGCACCTCCAGACTGGTAGCCCAACATAATGCATGAGAGATACTTCAGGTGCAGCTAACACTTGGTAAGACAGCGATTGAGGTTGTAGCCTGTTACAGGTCCCCAACCATGTCCCAAGACACTCACGCCATGTTCCTAAGCACCCTGGAGAATATTAGGGTCCAACCTAACACTCTCATACTGGGCAACTTCAACTACCCCTCCATTAACTGGGAAAACTACTCATGTACCAATACACGCCCAATGTTTCCTGGAATTCATTAATTCCAATGCCCTGGACCAGCTCGCTCTTACCCCCACTAGAGGTAGCAACATCCTTGACCTGGTCATTACTAACATGGGTGACCATTGCTCTACACCAATAGTCAACTCCTCCCTGGTTAGATCCGACCACAAACTAATCACCTTGGAAATCCACATCCATCCCACTCCCAGCCCCCACAAAAGTAACCACCATGAAAAACTTCTCCAAAGCTTACTTTGGGCTCCTACGAACAGAGGTGGCTAACTTCACGGCATCCATCAAAATGGAGAATAGTTACATGACCACTGAATCATACACCAATGCACTGTACTAAAATGTACACAAATGCATGGATCTCACCATACCCAATAGAACCAAGACACTCTCCTCCAAAAAAAGGAAGCCAATCTAGTGGTCTCTTGCCATAAACAAACTCTACAACAGACGGAAGAAACTGATACAGAATAAGGTGAAGTCACAAGACTGGAAAAACTCCCTTATCAACCTCAACAAAAAGTTGAGATCCCTCATCAAATCCTCTAAAGCTAGCTATGAAAACAGAATTGTAGCAGATAGTAAAAACAACCACAAGGCCTTCTATAATTATGTAAAGAACCTCCATGGCAATACCCAGATTTGCTCTGAGCTACTGCACAATGGTACCTCCTATATTGAGCCAACAGATATTGCCAATATACTGGCCGATAGATTCAGTGCCAAATTTTCCCCTCCACCCCCAAAGGACCAATCACAATACCAGTAGATTGCCAGGCACCCAGTATTACCGCTGTACAGGTTAGAACAGCACTGTCCAAGGCCAGGAATACAGCTTCTATGGGACCTGACAATATTTCTGGCTGTGTTCTGCATGAGCTACAGAGTGAACTGGCACCTCACCTGTGCCCTGTTCAATCACACCCTCAGCTCAGGCTTTGTCCCTACCGAATGACACACTGCTATAGTCATCTCTCTCCACAAAGGAGGAGCGACTACAGACCCTGGGAACTATCGCCCCATTAGCCTGAGTCTGATATGCAAAGCTATGGAATGCATCATCATGGACTTAATAAACAAGGATAGAGGGAATCTCCAAACTCTGGATCCCACATTGTGAAGGGTAGATTATGCCTACTCAACTTGGTTGACTTCTTTGAGTCATTCACCAGAGCTGTGGATGAAGGCAAGGTGGTTCATAGAGCCTACCTTGATCTGGCCAAGGCCTTTGATACCATTCCCCACTCAGGAATCATAGAAAAACTCACTAAGCTAGGCATCAACCCATATATCACTAGGTGGGTTGCAAACTGGCTCACAGATAGAACCCACAGTGTGAAAGTAGCTGACTCCAAGTCAGACTGCTGACCAGTCACAAGTGGAGTCTCACAGGGATCGGTCCTGGGTCCTCTCCTGTTTGGTATCTACTTCTCAGAAGTCCAGTCCAACATGAAGGGAGTCTAGCTGAGACAGTTCACAGACGATTACAAATTGGCTGCCATTATTAACTCCCCAAATGATGTTGACATCCTACAGAAAGGCCTCACTGAGACCAACGACTGGTGTCAGAACCATGGCCTTAAGCTCAATGCCAGAAAATGTGTCATCATCCCCTTTGGGAAAAACCCAGTTCCCATGAACTACCACATCGATGGTAGTCCACTGAACACACAAGGCGTTACAAGAGATCTGGGAATACAGGTTGACAGCAACCTCTCTTTTGAACACCACACTGCCACTGTGGTCAAAAAGTCCTTTGATGTGGCACATCTCATTACTAAGGGTTTTGCATCCAGGAAGAAAGAGGTCATTGTGTCCCTCTACTCTTCCCTCATTAGGTCAATCATCAAGTAGAATGCCCCATTTGGCGTGTACCTCACTAGACACCTGCAACAACTGGAGAGGCTGCAAAAGTATCTCACAAAGAGGATCCTAGGCCTTAAACACTTGTCCTGTATGGACAGTCTCAAAAAACTCCAACTATTTTCTGTCTTATATCGCCTACTTAGGGGCGATCTCTGCTTGACTTATAAAGCCATGTTTGACCAAGCTCTGTTAGAAATGCTACAGCTAAAGAAATCCCAATCCCTCCACACCACACGCTGCAGAGACCTCAACCTCATTACCACAATCAACAGAACATGCTGGAGGGACAGGTTCATAATCCAGCGACAGCCTATGCTATGGAATAGACTTCCCATACATGTCAAACAGCGCACCTCACTGGCCCTCTTCAAGAGAAATCTTGATGATTGGATGGGAAATAGAAAATTCACCCCAGGGATCACTCCAGTGGCTCTACTCAACAGAGGCACTGGAAACTAAGGTCAGGTGGCACATTGCCAGGGTATTTCTATGGGCTAGGCTTGTAAAGGCTTCAGGGCCTTTAGCCTAGTAGACACCTATGAACCTATGATTACCATGTGACAACACAGATAAATCTGTGGAATTAGGTAAAAAGACTCCATTAAACAAAGCTTACCCATGTGAATATCAGCACTGTCACTTGAAGATAAACAAACCTTGGTATTATCACAAACTGGTCAACAGCTAGTAACCAATGTGTCTGTTTGTGTGTCAGAATACTTATGCACAACAACAATAACCCTGGTAATAATTGATTTTTAAGTTTATTTTATTAGGGTTTTCTTACTTGGAACAACAGTAAACCAAGTTATCTTCTTAATTTTTATGTAAATGTTATATATATATATATATATATATATATATATATATATATATATATATATATATATATATATTTATATATTTCTTTATTTTCTGTTTCTTCTCCTTTTTTAATTGGGACTGTATTTCAGTTGGATTGCTAATTTTAATAAAATCACCACTTTTTACTTGTCATTGTCAGCAGCAGTGTTCAACATATTAGAATTACATATGTGTACTGAACATGCAGACACATTAATATGGTCTGCCTTTGTGCAATAACTGTTAGAATTTTATTGGGATCATAAACTAACTCTTCTGAAACTAAAGATAAACTATCAATAATAAACTCAGAAATATTAGTAGCACTGCTGTCCCTGTTAATACCAATATAATTAAAAATGTCAGTGTTCACATGTAACATTCTCACGAATAGCATATTTCTTTCCATTGCAAGATGAGAAACATTATGGTTCATTAAACCTTATTCTGTTGGTGTCTGTCAAAGAATTACATTTGAATGGTATAGCAATTTCATAGCTATAATAGGTTCCTGCCAGCAGTCAACAAATGATACTATAGTTTCAACTGATTTACTAGCAATACAACTGCATTCATTTAAACTGAATTTTGCCCTTTAAGGATGTCAGATAAACCCTTTAGCCTGTAATAATTCAAACAGATGTCATTAAAATTGCAAAGTGTTTAACCAAAAAACTTGCACACATTCTGCATTTTAACAGCAAATTATTGCATAGTAAGCCATTCAATGCATAATTATTAAGATTATGAATAACTGAAAACACAATGTACTAGTTAAAGGATGTAAACAAATGAATGCCAACATTTATCAACCACAGAAGAGAGATTATAATAAACAAAAATAAAAGCAGACTTTTCAGTAATCAGATTAAACTGCTCACAGACATAATGCAAGGCTAACATCCACTAGTAGAGTGTAGTTCTTAATGTGCTTACAGCCCTAAAATATAGGCTGTCAAGTCAGTCATTCCCAGGAAGTAAGCAATCACAAAGACAAGTATGTGTTCCCCAGATCTTGAAAAAGACAAGAGAAAGCATACAAACTAATAATGAGCAAAGATAAAAGCAGACTTCTCAATATTCAGACCAAATAGTTCACAGGACTGTAGAAATAGTACAAGGATAGCATCCATTTGTACAGTGCAGTTTACAAAGTGTTTACAGCCCTGAAATATACGCTGGCAACCAGTCCATCCCAGGAAGCAAACAACCAAACAACAGAAAAGTATGTGTTCCCAGGGTCTTGAAAAAGACAGGGAAGAGCAGAACAATTAATCATAAACAAAAATATTACTGATTACTTCTCAGTAATCAGATCAAACTACTCAAAGGACAGTAGAAATAATGCAAGGCTAACCTCCACTTGTAGAGTGTAGTTTTAAAAGAACTTACAGCCCTGAAATATAGGCTGTCAAGCCAGTCAATCCCAAGAAGTAACCCACCACAAAGAAGAAACGTACATGTACCCCAAGTCTTGAAAAAGGCAGAGGAAAGCACGCAAATTTATAATAAACAAAAATAAAAGCAGACTTCTATTTAATCAGACTAAACTGTTCACAGGACTGTAAAAATAGTATTACTATTAATTCATTAACGCCTGTGTGGTGAGGAATGTCACATCTCTAGCAGCCTACACACATCTTGCATACCAGAAGCCATTTTCTGAAAATAAACTCAAAAAGCATAAGAAAAATATCTGCCAGCAGTCAACAAATATTTTGAGAACAGTAAAAGCTATTAAAATTGTACAGATAGCAAAGTTAGTAGTAAGAAGTAATCTTTGCAATGGTAATAGTCAATGCATTCATAGTCTTTCTATAAATACTGTAATGCATTATAATACATACAAACTGCAAATTGTACTTTTCCTTAAACTCCACAAACAAATTGTCATATTTTGGAAACTGTACTACCTAGACATAACCTTGTTAGAATATTTTTGTTAACCAGACATAACTTTCACATCAAAAATTCCTCTAAGGGTGCATCTTTATTCTGATATTTACAGAAATGTGAAAACATACGTTTAACTGTATAATTGGGTATAGTATATAAATAACACTGAATATCACTAAAGATGCGCAACTTACAGTGCAAATATCAAAGACAGTAAAGACAGTTTTTACAAGTATATTTAAAGTTTCACCTGATTTCATGCAACCATTTGCAAGTCACTTGGTTTTTGAAGTATTACATATATATGGAAATACTGTTTATTTTCATAATTACTAACACCTGTCAATTTTTCAGATGTAACGTGATATAAATGGACATTGAAAATGAATTTTCCTGCCACCCGCCATAGCATTTCGCACCATGCCCCTCGATAACAGATAGGGCTCTCAGTTATACAAATATGAGTATAAATATGAAAATATGAATAACAAGTGACAAACTGATTAACTTCTCTACTTAGGGTGGCATAGCTTAAGAATATTACTTCATGTTGTTACTAATTCTTTTCACTTTCTAATACTGCCTATTACTAGCTAAGTCATTTTGTTAAAGAAGCCAGGCCACAAAAATATCCTGATGCCATAAGGAGCTATAGGTTTGAACTGGAAGTATACAAAAATGTTGCTATAGGTATGAGTGAGTTAAATATATGTGTAAAGTGATGAACACGGCTTAAATATGTAGCAAATACAGATGTGTTTCATTTGTGATGTCAAATGAAACTGATACAATTAAATACCAAAGATACTTGGGGGGGGGGTGGAGAAGAGAATAACACCGTCAGCTAGACAAGTAGATAGCTTAATGTAAACTTCAGGAAATACTAGTTCATAGAAAGAGAAATAATGCCCTGGAATATAGTTCCAGAGAGAGTGGTATAGTATTATTCATAGTACATGACGTAGCAGTGAGGCATGGAAAGAACATGGATAGTCATCTGCTGGCATTTTCATATAATATCCTCATACAGTACAGGGATCCATCATGGCTACATTTCAAAAGTTACAAACACTTCTGAAAGCCATACAGGGGGCTGAATATGTGGGATTTAATGGGTACATATTGGAAAGATGATACAACTGCAAACTGAATGTATGAGCTACAATATGAGAAAAAAGTGGAATAGAAGGTATGTACACAGTGAAAAAAGGAAGAGCTGAGTTAATATGTAAATGGCTTAAAGCAAGAAAAAATGTAGAACTCCACACCGTCAAAAAATTTAATAAAAACGACAAAGCTTTCAGATACAAACTATCCTTCTTCAGTGTCTTACATACAAATCCCATAAAACAGCATTTTTAAATGTAATCTAATTACACCACATGACACAGTCAACCTCCCAAAAAACATCAATTAAAATCAACACTCAGTCTTCTTAAGAGGACACTCATCCATAAGAGATACACATAGCAATACATATTAAAAAACATATGAAGAATATATGTAAAAAAACATATAAAATGATATATATAAAAAGAGGCAAAAAATCTTTTAAGCCCTACTATAAATCTATTTTTTCTTTACTTTTTGTTGTTTAGCTTTCAGACTAATTTGTGAACAATATTTGTTTTGGTTTGGCATGGGAATGATGTAGATCTGCAGAATTTCTTTAGCTATTTAAATAATTCTGTTGAATTTTTTTAAATTTGAAATGACTTTCTCTGATGCCTATCTGAATTTTTTTAGATATAGGGCTACAAATGACAGATTCTGCCTAGAAACTTGTATATATAAAAAGGAGGTACAAGTAAACAAATACTTGCATAAGAATAGTATGCATGCGAAAAGAATCTTTAGAAATGTTCTTAAGAGGCCTACAATTTGAAGAAAGTGATGATACACATCAGTTAAGCTTTAGGGTTATGTATGTTATATATCCAAATGTAAGACGTGGTGATGTGGTTAATAATATAGATAGAAAGGAATATGAATGGATTGTCCTCTTGGAAGCGGATAAATATCCAGTTCTTAATAAGCAGGTCACATTAAAACCAGTCCTGAAAGCTAAACAACAAAAAGTAAAGAAAAATAGATTTATAGTAGGGCTTAAAAGACTTTTTGCCTCTTTTTATATATATCTTTTAATATGTTTTTTTACATATATTCTTAATATTTTTTTAGTATGTATTGATATACCTCTTATGGATGACCGTCCTCTTAAGAAGACTGAGTGTTGATTTTAATTGATATTTTTTGGGAGGTTGACTGTGTCATGTGATGTAATTAGATTACATTTAAAATGCTGTTTTATGGGATTTGTATGTAAGACACTGAAGAAGGATAGTTTGTATTTGAAAACTTTGTCGTTTTTATTACAATTTTTTGATGGTGTGGAGTTCTACATTTTTTCTTGCTTTAAGCTGTTTTAGTTTGTACTTCTCCACTTCACTACTGTTCACCTCTTTTTTTGAGACTTGATATATAAATGCACAACACTGACAAGGGCAAATGTGTTGGATGGATTTGAGGAGAAAAGTCTGAGAGGACAAGGGAGAACAAGAAATGGAAGTGATTTTAAACTTGATTAAGAAAATATTTATTCCAGAGTTATAATGATGGAGCCCTGAGCCCTATTAACACATGCAATGATGATGTGTAGACCAAAAATGGGGTTAAAAGTGTTTAGGGTAAATGAAAGAAGAGGTGAGATGAAATATGAGGAACGTTAATATGGCTTCCCCAATACTAGCACCACCAGCAATGGCCTCCATTGTTAAATTTGATTAAGTAAATCATTAGAAATAAGTTTTTATTACTGCCTGATTTTCCTTACATATGAAGACAGTCAGTGCCATGTTAATTTATTTACTATACCCACACTATAAAAACTATGTTATTAATAGGATAGCATGCATTCCACAACCAAGACATTAAGGGTCAATGGCATTGGGTGTCTGGATGGTGTATCTCTTATGTCTCAGAATAACTTCTTTTACAAATATGTCTAGAATTTCAGACTGGGATATTAATTTCCTAAATGCAAAGGCTATTGTAGAGTGCTGTAGTACTCTCATTGATGGGCTTCTTCTCCTGGGTTTAATAAAAAATACATTAATGCCTGCAGCATACACAAAGGAAATAGCTTAGCATTAGTCACCTGTCAAAACAGAAAGCCATATCTCACATTCTCTCCTCGGGAACAAATGTGAAAGCAATTTCTGGAGTCTAGGGGATGATTTTGTACTTCTGATTCTGTGGGTAAGAATAATATTGCAAAGTATTAAATTACTTTAGTGTTTTCAGCATTAATGTTTCACATCTTTTGTTTCCATTTATTTATTTGATGAAAAGCAGTGACAGACTGCATATGCACATTTTATTAAAGACATTACGAAACATCAGAAGATGAATGTGGTGTATATTTGTCTTTAATTACATCGTTGTATGTCTGAATGCATCTCTCGATAACTGTGTCTTTTTAGCTTTGTTTTGCTATGTCTGTACACTTAATTACACACTAAATTTCATTCTTGTACTGTTGTTTATATAAACATAAATTGCACTAAAAATAATGAACACTGCTTTTTGTTTTGTGTCTGTCAAAAACACCTCTTGTCATTTTGCAGTTCTTCTCGGTGCCAAAAACACATACATTTCCATGTTTTTTTTTTTTTTTTGCTTAGCCTCCACACTTCTAATTGTTCTCCTTTTCTTGCTCTTTCCTCGGTTTTTCATTTCCTCATAGAATGCACACAATTATATATATATCTTAGGGTTATCTAGAAAAAAAGTCACACCTTTTGTCCTAGCCTCTGTAAATAAGCAAATATAAAAAAATGCACTGGTCAATAGTATTCCTAACATAAATCCTCCTTTATTCATACTTAGTTTGCATGCAGGCATGCATGCAGAAGAAATTTGCTCAAATCAAATAGTCCTCCAATTAATGCATGTAGGCTTCTATACTCCAGAATCTGTCATTTCTTGTCAGAATGGAATCTCTGGGTGCCAACAGCAAGAGAATTTCACAATAAATCCAACGTTGTGGTCATAAATGTGATGCCTTCAAAGGCTGATGGATCAAACGCCTTCTTATACTAAAACAAGTATAAGTAGATCACTTTAATCCATGTATCTCCCAGAAAATGTACAAACATGTGCGCGCGCACACACACACACACACACACACACACACACACACACACACACACACACACACACACACACACATACACATATGCACATACATGCAGCATGCATAGACGTACGGCCACACATACATACACATGTGCGCATGCTCACACACCTTCTCACACAAATACACACACACACCAGTCTTTTACAGACAAGTGTCTGACTTGTTTATATTAACACATATCAGTAAGAAGAAATCCACTTCTTCAGGTTCAAACCCCAAGTGAGATTTTTCAGCTGTCCATAAAAGGAGGATTAACCTACTTTCTGCTTTTGCTTTCCAATTCAGCAGTTTTGTTTATTTATTTGTCTATTTTGTGTTTAGTTTGTTAACTGGGGTACACATAAAGCATTTGGCCATGTAAAGTATATAGTAGCAATAAATGATGACATAATGCACCATTTTAACAATAATCCACAACTGGGTGTGGGCGTCACAGGATTCACCTAAGGTTGGTCTGGTTTGATCACTAGTGTAAAGCCAATTTGATGAAACAAAGCCAAACGTGGGTAAATCCTGTGATACCCACACACAATAGCAGATTATTGCTATTATACAGTGACATTATTTAAGAAAAAACATACCTTTTTTTTAAGTCATGTCATTGTATGACTGGACTTTAGTTTTCTTCCACTAACTACACATAGTATGTGCCATCTAGGATGTGTACTATACATGTGCTAAGCCTGTAAGGGGTTTATGTTAATTTTTGAAAAAGGTAGCTATTTGTTTTTACTTGTGAATTCTATGTAACATCTGCATTTTTTATTTAATTGTTAGAGTATGCATTTTCTATCTATATTCAGCTGCTATTGGGTCCAGAGAGCTGCCTTATGGGCTACTTCAGCATGTCTGTGGAAGTTATTTTGAGATCTGAGGGTTTTTTTTTTTTTTAAATATCATAGTTTAATATTCTGCACCAGGAGGTACTTTAATGATATATATATATATATATATATATATATATATATATATATATATATATATATATATAAATAGTTGTGCTGGAAATTTTTAGAATCTCTATTTATAAACAAATAACAGTCACAAATTTCTCTACAAAGTCTTTACATAAATTATCTCACTACATTGCTGTATAGAAAAAGTGAATTTTGGACAAACTTCTTTCTGTTGGGAATGCTCGGTGTACAACAGACTAATTGCCTGTCCAATCAGCATGTATGTTTGTGAATACTAAAGTTTCTTCACTGTATAATTAAAGTTTACAAAATGGTAAGAATAGCTCTACATAGGCAATGAATGGTAAGAAAGGAAAGGAACCAAGTAGCGAAGAAAGAGAAGAAATGGTTAAAGTCAGACATTGTTTAACAGATGAGGAAGTGAGAAAATGCAAGAGTCAATGGATATAAGACACTAGATGTGTTCAGAAGAGGGGATAGCTAAAAAATGGAGAAATGACTGGAAAGAATAGATGATGAAAGATGGAGCAAGGGGAAGAGAGAGACTAAAATAGAAAGTAGAGGAGTTTTCCGAGCCTTCATTGTATCAGTAAATATCTTTCAGATGATACTGTGCCCCAATCCAGTGAATAAAATACTGACGCAAAACGGCAACTGCAAACATGTATGGAATATAATCTCAACAATAATTTAAATAATGTACCACATGATTAACAAGGAGAGAGTTAAAATATGTATAACCAAACATTCCAACTTTATTTACAATGAAACAGGTGTGCTAGTTTACTTGCCTGTCAGTGCAATCAGCAATGTGACACTTACTGTTCAATTGCAATCTTCTATCCGAGGCAACGTAATGAAACCCACCTTACTCAAAACTAAGAAGAAGAAGAAAAAGGGCTGCTTCGGAACAGAAGGTATTGCTGCACTCCCCACCAGTCTGTAACCACAGACCATTTCCCTCTTTTTATCACTTTAGAAAATCCTTCACTAACAAAAACATATGTGCATTAAATAGGTGAAGTCCATCATCGCTCAGATGTACACCATTTGACCTATACCAAACAGGATCTTTATCAAACAGGTCCCAATGATCTAATATGACTGTACCCATAGTCCTCTCAACCCTAGCAACCTAACGATTTACACATTTGCAAGTGGCTTCAATAGCACTCTCTTTAAACATTCCTCCAAACCAACCTAGGAATCATTGCTAATCATACTACAATGAAACTTGGGTGTCTATGCTTAATCTCTGATAAATCCCTTACAATCATTGATAATAGCTATAGTACTGAAACTACACCTGAACCATTGTCCACAGATGGATCAAAATAATGTCAGGTGAACCTTGCCACCAGATTGATACATCCATACAAGACAACAACTGACTCTGTGTAAGTCTCCTACATCATAACCAATGAACCTCCCACAACTTGGGATCCAACCCTAATAATTCACCATTAGGTCTAACAAATACCCTGTTTGCTGCATAATACACATAGGAATAACCAGCAATGACCAATCTCCTTCGACCTGCAAGACAGATGATCAGTATTAACCAGGCATACCAATGCTACACTACCTCATATACAGCTGGAAAGCAGTAGACTTCCACCTGCCCTTCCTCTTGAGCATCTCAGTGCATCGGCCCTCCTCCACATGATCAGACACTGTCCATATCTGCAAAGAATGCAAAGAATATCTAGCATCTTTTATCCCGTGCACCCTTAATGTTGTCTGCACAGGCTCATCAAATAGCCACAAACATAACATTCTGCCAACCTGAAAACAACAATCTGTATTTTTCTTCTGAGGCATCTAATCCCCCGCTTCACTGAGCATAATGGAAACTCACTGTCACTTGTCATGACAATTTGCTAAACCTTACCCGTTTGATCCATCTTTGTTTCCTTCACCCAGAAAAGCACAGCATCTACCATAATACATGCATCTCTTCACTTTAAACTACCTAACATCTCTTCAGTCCTGAAAGCCCTCATACACAGAAATACGGCCAGAGTTGCCTACAACTTATAAGCCTCAAAGGAGTCAGCAAACTTTGGGTAATCTATTAACAATGTCCTCAATCAAAACCTTTTCAGTGGCATATGACTCTTCAGTCCCTTGAGAATTCTCACAATTAGCTAATATTTTGTCCACTTGACCAAACTCCTAAATTTAGTCAGTGCTATTAAAGCTGACAGCTGTACCTTAACCAGATTTGCCAATTCATTAAACTGGCATCTATGTGCAACATACTTTGCAATAAGCTCAACCAACTAAACTCCATCTTTTGCCTTAATCTCACCCACAAATTGATAAAAAGCATTCACAGTGGACAGATTTGCCTTCCTTGTGGAAGTAAACCAAGACTGTGGAAGTGAATGTCATGCTACACTCTGCCAGTCTCTAAAACCTCCTCTAGAACCACCAAGAGCTACTCTGGTGCACATGGAACAACTGTTTAGAACATGCAAAACTGAGAGTATGACAGGCTATCAGCCATCACATTGCAAGAGCCTGGAATATGACACAAGTTATATGATGCACATATAGACAAGTCATTCTTAAACACTGTAATAATAACATTGTTAACAATACTGACATCTGCTCTGCCTTTCTTTTCTTAGCCAGATTTTGAATAACTAATGCATTGCCAGAAAAGAAAACCACTCATCTGTTGACCAACTCCTTCTGCCATGCAACTGATACCACCCAAACAGGCATCAATTCAAAGAATGTAATATCACTCCTTATTTACCCATTCCATTTTAATGGCCAGGATATAGTGAACCATTTATCTCCAAAGTATGCCCCATGCCTAGTCCACCTGCCGCATCTCTGAACAACTGCAAATAAAATGCAAATACCCAATCATCCTGCCACATTAAAATTCCATTGAAACCCTCAACAAAGTTTAACCTAATCTGGAAGTCATGTTTCAGTGACCTAGATACACTAACCCAGTGATGTTTCTTCTTACTACCCTTCAACAGGTTGGCTACCAACCTGTAAAAGGGGCATTCTGGGGACACCATCCAACAGGCAAATTTCAACAAACGTAGCAGCTCCATCCCATTAGTCAATATCACCCTGGCCACACCCAACCACATGCCAATATGCTCCTTCAGTTAATTGAGTTTATCTTCAAACAAAACTAAAAATATCCATCACCTGCATCAGTCCCAAAAAAATCTACTTCATCAGGCTTTCCCTCTTCTCTTTTGCTAAAAGTACCCAAGCTCATGACAAAGGTGCATGAATTACTGAACAGCCACTTCAGTGTTGTCCCTAATTACTCCCACTAACAAAAATTCATCCATATGTACTCCTGTTTGTCCTTTCATCTGCAGGTTCCAAATCCAGTAATGAAGTCATGGTGATCTTGTCAAAAGTGACACAATTCACTGCACAGTCCATTAGCATAGACATGTCAAAAATGACATACTATCTACATACAGTCTCAATTTCAGCAAATCCTCTTTGGCTACTATCAGCAATCTAAGAGTGGCCTCAGTGTACAATTTTACTAACCACAGTTCCTCAATGTCTGAGTTAGCTTAACTGCATGATACATGGATGTGTAGTGAACCTTTGACAGCTTATTGTTCATATGATTATTCACTGAATTGCCTTCTGGAAAAGACACATGCTGAATGACCCAATACTCTCCCAGTTTTTCTTTTTAGAACCAGAACCAACCAATGTTGACACCCTAAATCTGTTAAATGGGGACATAATCAATGGACCCATAATTCTCCTTGCCTAACCTCCTTATATAACAAATGCAATAAAACATCCTTTCTGCCATTAACAGACTTCAGGGTGTTGCAAACCTTGTTAAGACCTTTTTGCTTATGGCTGAACTGAAAACCCTACTGAAAATCTTGAACTAATTCACTATCCCCTTATGAAATGCATGAGTAACTCATCTATTACCCCAACTTTAATTGGGGAATGCATTTACCAGTTTCCTGGCCACTGTCCAAAAGGGGTGTCCTGGCCTACCACCTAATCCTCTACCAGTAACCCTCAACCACACATCAACAGCCCCACTTCCCTTTGCAAGGTCAAGTACCATGCTGTGACCCCTGCCAACCTGCCCAACATCCATATACAAACATGTTGCATCACTGTGCTGCCCCTACAAAGTGAACAGATATGAGTGAAGTAACACCTTCCAGTGCTGAATGCCCAGCACTTTCTGACACCTGCCATACCTTCAACTAAATCTTGAATGTGTATGGTGCATGCGCTAAGCCTGTAAGTACCTGCACTGTACAAAGAAGTTTCTGTTCATTTTTTAAGGTACTCAAGAGTTTTTATATGTGAATTCTGTCCGGAGTCTGCATTTTTTTTATTCCGGCATTGTGGAGACAAGAAAGATGCCTTGTGTTTGGAGTATGCATTTTCTTTTCATATTCAGTTGCTGTAGAGACAGGAATATGCCTTATGTCCTTCTGTATATCTATAAATGTCATATTGAGACCTTTAAGTTGTTATTCTTATTTCTTTTTTTTTTCTTTTTTTATTGAGATTTTGTATTCTGTTCCAGGAAGTAGTTTAGTGATATATGGTGGCATGGGAAACATTTGCCTAATAGTTAGACTCTACTTGCAAACAAAATATAGTCACAGAAATTTCTATGAAGTCTTTAAACAAATTTTCTCACTACTTAGTTGAATGGAGAAAAGGTCTTTCCGACAGACTTTTGCCTGTTGGGAATGTTCAATTTACAACAGGCATGCTGGTTGCCCTGTCCAATAGGTGTGCATGTTTTTGAATACTAAAGAGTAAATCCACACAGGCAACTACTGGTAAAAAAGGAAATGGGGAAAAGTGGAGAAAAAAGAAAATAAACAGAAGATGTTTGGCAAATGAGAAAATGACGAAAATGCATAACTCAATAGATATAAGGCATTAAATATATCTAGAGAAGTCTTTGCAGAGAAGACAGATTAGATGCTGAAAGACAGAGTAAGAAGAAAGAAACAGAAAAAGAAGTGGAGTCATTTCCTCATCCTTCACTGTATAAGTAAATAACTTTTAAATACTATTAGACAATTCATTTAGAAGTATACCAACAGGTGTTTTTGAGTTATTCTGTGTTACACTAACAACAAACTTGTCCAAGATTCAGCCTTATACAGATTGTAACTGTGAAATGAATAACTGCAGAAGGTTACTCACCAAAGGAAAGCATTTTAAGAAAACAATTTAGCATAAATTATTTGTCTGTACAAAACAAATTCATCAGAAGTAATTAAGCTTTACAGCAACACTATTAATTAAAAACTATTAATTAAAATTAACAAATAATGTTATAACCCAAAATTTGTGATGCATTTAAAATACACATTGAACAGTCCCTGGGACTTAAAAAGACCCCAGCTGTGAATACTAATAAATGTGGCCAAAAGGGGTTGTTTCCATGATTATGGAAAATACAATTGAGAGACACATTAGCTGCAGTGAGAAAAGACATCATCATTATAGGCCAGTTCACATGTTTCTGAATCGTGGCATAACTGTTTGTACTAATCAGGACATTCTGCAATAATCTCCTACAGCAGCCCATGGATTGGGTTGACACAGGCTTCCAGTAATCACCTCTAATGCTCATGCACTACATTGGCACAGAAAGCTCCTCAGTCACCCCCCCCACACACACACACACATACACAGACCACACACAGACACTGTTTCCCTAAGCAAACATAAAACTTGTTCTTTTTGGCTGTCCATTCATCGCAAATCAAATGCCAGAAATGATGGTTTGAAAAACCACAAAAAAAAATTCTTTCAGGAGGGCAAGTACCTCTGAACCCCCGATGTGGGAGTCAAGCCCCCCAGACCTTTTAAAATTATATATAAAAACTCCATGATTGCAACATAGCGAAAAAAGGGCAAATCCCTGACACATTCACTGCTGGCTCACACAATACATTCTATTTTTGCTTTAAAGCTGCACAGGGAATGTAGCAGCACAGTCACATAACTATGACCACACACACAGACACATACAAAATCACCCATAAACACACACACACACACACACACACACACACACACACACACACACACACACACACACACACACACACACACACACACACACACACACACACACCTCTTACCTGTCCCTTAGTTTACAGAACATCCCTGATGTATCCTCTTGTATTTTCCCTGCTTTACATAAATCATGGGTGATTACAGTCAATCACTAATGCCAGCCATTAGAGCTTCATTCTTCATATTGTTCAGGAAGAGCATTGTGATGATAAACCCTGTTGCTCTATTAACTTAAGGTGACTTCAGCTAGTATGGAAATCTTCTCCCTGATGTCATGTAGTTTCTTTTTTCAAACTCTTTTATTTGAACATATTTTAAGTATATGTAAAGATAAAAAGTTCTCAATAATAAAGCACAATAAAAAGGATCAAACAATATACCACAATATATATATATATATATATATATATATATATATATATATATATATATATATATATATATATATGTGTGTGTGTGTGTGTGTGTGTGTGTGTGTGTGTGTATATATATTATATGGGTCCCTATGAAATGATAGAAAACTCATCTGATGGAAAATCATTTGGCTGAAACCAAAACATAGAAAGCTCAAAACACTGAAAACTCATTTGACTGAAACTCAAAACACTGAAAATGCTATATGCCCTTTTCCCCACGGTAGTGTGATCCTGGAGTTAGTATATATAGTTAGGATGGTGTGGGGGGCACGGACCCCCAAAATGGGGGTGTAGGGGGCATCGCCCCCCACATACTTCATAGATTTTAAACACTACACATGGATACTTATAACTACAATGAATAACTGTTTGGAGAAAACAATATTTACATAAACTATGTCGGGGGCTACGCCTCCAACACCCCCCATTATGGGAGTTGTGCTCCCCACCCCCCTAACTATATATACTAACTCCAGGATTGCACTACCGTAGGGAAAAGGGCATATAGCATTTTCAGTGCATTTCTATCAAATGAGCTTTCTATCATTTGATAGGGACCCATATATATATATACATATATATATATATATATATATATATATATATATATATATATATATATATATAAACACACACACACACACACACACACACACACACACACACACACATATATGTATATATATATATATATATATATATATATATTGAGCTATATACACTATATGCAACCATAATGTGTGTTTAACATTAATACATAGTAAGATAGTTGTTTCACTGTAGTAAGAAATTTAAGGATAAATAAGGAACAGTTTAATGAGGTAAGATAAAAGGCTAGTGTTTATAGTCAGAAGCCATATATTATTGAAATATATAAACAGAAGAGAGGTAGTTAAAACTGGAGGGTTAGTCAGCCTAAGTGAATAAAGTAAATTAATGTATAGTATAAAAATATGATAAATTATAAAAATTATATCTGATACCTTTGACCAGCATTCAAGGAGTTAGGCAGATTGAGTGGTTTTCTGAGCTATAGTCATATAAGCTTTGACATATTTAATAGCCATCTCCTTGAAGCATGCCCAGTTTAATTTATTATAAGTCCAGTTTTGTCTTATGTAATATTTTATCAACATAAAGATTGGTATTAAAATATGTAAATCCTGAAGTGATATGGTGATAGGAGGCATATGCAAAATGACACATTGTCAAGATAGGATGCTTTCTTGGTATCCTAATGAATTTTGTGGCAAAGAAAAATGTAATAAATCAATGGGTAAATTTACATTTCAGGAAAATATGCATAAAATTTGCATCACTTGAGCTGCATACACTACAAGAGGAATGAAGTCCATGGAAGTAGGTAACTAATTTGAGTGCTGTTAAATATGCATTATTTAAAATCATCAACTGCGTATAGTGTAGTTATTTTAAGGGAATGGTCATTAAGTTCAGTTGAAATCCTTTTATAATTGTTTTAATTTTAGGTGGTATATCTATATTTGACCAACAGGATGAGTATAACATGGACTTTTCATATTTAAATTTAGACATTAGCTTGTAAGTGTTAGAAACTGGTTTGTCTGATAGTAGGAATTTGCACAAATGCTAAGAGAAAAGAATGTTGTTAGTATCTGATTATCTAGTTCTGGATTTTGTTTGGCCAAATATAAAATCTGATTGAGAAGAGGAAGGTGACCTCCATGTAAAGAAAGAGATGTTCTTATTTTTTCAAGTGATAACACATTTGAGAGATAAAATCCCAAATTAATTTGTCTTTAATTTTTGGGCAGGTAAATAAGTCTAGCCTTTCATTGTTTAACTTAAGATTAAGATTTAGGTTAATTGGTTAAAGTAATTCAATGGAAGTGCTTATGTTTAGAGTATTGCTTAGTTTTGAAATAGTATTTATTTATTTAATGTATTTATTTATTGACATTTGATTATCAGGAAAGTCTAACTATGTAGGAGCCCATTTTAATAGAGGCCTAGGAAGAAAAGATCCAAAGTATTACTAAGCATTTTAAGAAGAGTAATTTTATAGTCTTTAAAAAATAATACAATAAAAAATGAAGTTTAAATAAGTATACCAAATTAAACATAATATTAAAACATTGATTAAGTGGAGATACAAGTTATATGATAATGATTTAGTAAAGGTTTTGCCAGTTTATAGAGAAATTTAGAGAAATTAAAGGTAAGTTAGTGTAATACAAACACGAATTGCAGTATTAAGCGAAAGAAAGCCAGGAGAGAAAAATTGATAGAAGGAAGAGAGTAAAGGAGGGAAGGGAAGGAGATGTAAGGCATAAATATGTATTTATTCACATTTAGGGATATAATATATTGTGGTGTTGAGCAAGAACAGAGCCAATATTTGGCTAGGAAGTTTTTAAGAATGCATTTGAAGGATGAGAGAGACGGTGCTGACCTGATGGATAGAGATAAGGAGTTCTGGGCCTTAGCAACATGGTACAAGTACAGACAATGTCCAGCAGATTTGATAGGTTTGTGGGCAAATAGGCATTTTTGGTAAGTAGATCATAATGACTAAATGGGAACATTGCTGTGCAAAATGTTATTTAGTGCTGGAGAAGCAGAAGGATTCTGGATAATTTCATAGGTAGAAAGAAGCTGTCTATATGTTAGTTGATGGAGCAATTGTAACCATTTTAGGCTTTTTAGTGCTCTACAGTTATGGGTTCTGAAAGGGGTATTTCCTGCAAATTTAGCAAGTGGTACTGTTAGTACTACTCCAGATGAGATGAATGTATGTACTTTAAATTCTTTAAGATCATGTTGGTTAGGAAACAACAATTCCAAGATTGCAACTGCAGTTTTTAAGGAAGAATGCCATGTTTTAATCCATTTGGGCTTTCATTAATTTAATTCAGCTTTGTACATAATGATTCTTAAAAGTCTACTTGCATTGATAAATAGATAGTATACATAAAATCATGAATTCTCATTCCATGGTGGATTTTAGGCATATATACAGTAGAATATTATATGAAATGCATACAAAGTTTGGTGCTCATACAAATTTATTTAGAGATTACATGATATTTTTAAACATTCTTATAAATATAATTTGTTGGGAAGAAGTAAGATAAAATCTGATTCATGGGAAATGTTAATTTTAATTAAAACAAATTTTGAGAGGAAGGAAAATTTCAATTTATCCCATATTTTAATATTATTCTGAATATTTAACCACATTTCTGCTATGTTGTCGTAGTAATTTACAGATGAATGTATGTAAGATGTGATTCCTAAATACTTTGAGATAGGCAAGTTTTTATTTCACTATATGTATATCACTTGATGTAAAATAGTTGTGGTTAAATGGGAAGAGGGCAGAGGATCTAAGGATTAGTTTATATTTAGAAAAAAAACTGAAGTAAATATGAATTTAATTTGTTATTTTGGGCAAGTCATAACTAGGGGAAGTGAGGTAGACATTAATGTCATCTGCAAAGGCAGTTAGATGTATTGTGATATTGTAAATATTTGGTGAAAAGTAATACATTTTTTGTGTTAGGGTACAAATAAAGGCTCAATAAAAAGGTTAAACAGGAAAGTTGAGAAGAGGCAGCCTTGTCTGGCACCACTTTTGATGGGTATTGATTGAAAGAAAATTCTGTTTATATATAGTTGTAGATATACTTTTGTATAAAGTACATAAGCAGCTATAATTAAGGATGTAGGGAAGCCAAAGTGATGTATAACAGTCAATAGAAAGTTTAAATTCATGCAATTGAAAGTCTTTGAAGCATCTAATGCAAGTGCAAGAATATTATTATTATTATTCATTTTTTATTTAAAATCTGTATTGTTTCAAGCATGGGGATGTGATTAGAAGTTTCTCTTGGCTGTAGAAAACCAGATTAAAATGGTGAAATGACTGATGGGACAATAGTTTTAAGTTTGATAGGTAAAAGAGAAACATATATTTCTAAGTCTATATTTATGAGTGCAGTTGGTTTACGATTGATGGTATTTTTAAGATCCAGATTTGGTTTAAGTATGAATATAATTTTAGGTCATTTAAGCAAAGGTCAGAAATACCAACTACAGACACATTTGGGGTAAACAGATATTGGCATATAACATTTTTAACAACCCTGTTTTACAGCTAATGTACAACATAGAAGTCTTTAACTGTTCAAAGTCTTTTTAGATGCTATAATATGAAGTTTGTGTCAAAAGAAAGAATATCTAGCACTAGCAGTTCATGTTACAGTCAAAATTACCAAACTATGGAATAAAATCACAATTTGGATAAGGAGGTGAAAAATCTGGAGACATTTAAATCAGACAGGTTGGTGAACCATTTCTTAAAGAAGCAGTGTTTCTTGATGGCCATGAGACCCGAATGCTATGGTCAAACTTATGAACTTATTAACTTTTCATTTTAATATGACTGAATAGATTCAATAAGATTCTTGCAATTTTCTGAGAGAAGCATTTATTGAATTCAGTAGGCCATGGAGCTTTCCCTTGTTTGATGTTTTTGATTCAGTTTATAATTTCTTATAAAGTGAAAGGAGCTGTGAGTTGATTTTTTGGGTGGTTCTTATTTAATTCTAGGAGTCATAGATTGTTAAGATAATTATAAATATGTCACCTTTATTGGAATTAGTCTTATGTTTGCCATAAAGTTGTAAATACATATCTGTAAATATTTGAATTACTCCCTGTGTTGTGTGAATTGTTTTGTTACTGTATTCAATTTATTTGATTATTGAAGGAAGGTTATTAATTATTATTAATCTAGCTAATATTTCAGAAGGTGCTTGTGTCCACTTGGGATATTTAGCTAGACATCTAGAATCATTCAGGAGGGTTGGAAAATATATAAAATATTTAGTTCTTTCCATGTTCCATCTATAAAATTTTTATGTCATAATTGTAACTAGTATATAGCTGTTTTGAAGGTCTACAAGTTTATGTTTTAATTCTATTTCTTTAGTTTTAAAAACTCTTTTATAAAAAGAGGTTTTGTTAAAGAGAATGAATACCTCTCATCATGTCAAGAGGCATATCTATGACATTTGTATTTTGTTGGCAGTCATCTAAAAGAGAATATATTACATTTCTGACATCTTCTTTTTGGAGTAGGTTAGGATTAAGACTGTTTATATGTGGTTTAATAACTAAGAGACTAGTTTCACTAGTCAAAGTCTAAATTAATTTTAGAGTGGTCTGAAAAATATCTGGGTTTAATACTGAAATTGATCTTAATTTCATGAATTTGCTAGATGTTTAGAAATAAATCTAATCTAAACAATGTCTTATAATATTTTAAATAACATAATCTTTATTAAGATGCTCTAGATAACCAATCACCCACATATACTTTTCGAAAACAAGTCTCATAATATAACAATATACAGATCTATTTCATAACCATTACAACGTTTCAAATGAAAACAGAAAAATAAAAGAGTATGCCAACTAATCCTTCCTCTCTACATTTTTATGAGTCCATGCTGTCATCTTATGAAAGAAGATAGCAACCTAATCTGTGGAGTTTTCAGCAATGTTTTCCAAGTCTTATAACAAAAGCTCAGCATAGTGGCAATCACTGCTCCTACCCAACACCAGACTGTTAAAGACAGATACATGTTAAAAGGTTTAATAGCCAGTAACCAAAATTAAATGTCCCTAGAGAGTGGCAATGTGGACTTAAAACCCCATGCAATAGAATTATTTACCTTGTCTGATAATGGTCTGAGCTGGGCACAATCCCAGATCATTTGTAGATAATTAGCCTTTGCAATGCCAGCTTTCCAGCATGAACCATCTCCTCTCCCAAACTTATGAAGAAAAAACAAAGGAGAATTTTCCATAAATGCAAGCATTTAAAAAAGACAAATCTCACCACTGATTGAAGATACCTTTGCATGAGTAGATGAGCAGAGTAACCTCAATCTTAGTCTGACATATAGGTGCCTAAGAAGAAACAAGATCTTAGGGAGTAATACAGTTTTGAATACCTGAATCTTACTCAAAAAGGGTAAATTCATTTGGAGTACTCCCCTTGTTTCTCCTGTAAAAACTGGGTCAAAAGGAGAGTGTTTATGATATTGATGTGAGGCATATCTATATCCATCCAAATACCTAAGTATACCACCTGCATTGTGAGATGACAGCTCAGGCCTTCCCAATCCTTTAGACACTCCAGAGCTCTATGTGTGATGGGAAACAGCTGGGTCTTGAAGAGATAAATTTTCAACCCTGCTCCTGCAGCTGAATGCACAAAGTAGGTCATTAACCCTGGTAAACTCTGTTTAAGATGGGACAATTAAAGTACACAATCATCTACAAACCATGATACTAGTAATGGGGTACACTGTCCGAATAAAACGGCATTTGTCTTATGCCTACCTCTTAAATACTCATCAAAGGCTGACAATGCCAAAACAAATAACATAGGAGAGAACAGGCATCCCTGTCTCCAACCCATTTGCAACTTTATTGGGGAGGGGAATAGAAGCCCATTCATACTTCTGTAGGCAAATGCTCTCTCATATAAAAGTTGATACCATCTAATAAAATTCACTGGACATCCTCTCTTCTCAACAGAGTTGGCAAACAGAGCCTCTCCAGCTGAGTTGTTAGATTTGAAAGTGTTAACTAACATTTTGTTGGTGGATTGGAGAGACCTAAGGTTCTGGTAGGGGGTGATGAGTCTTTTAAGAACAGGAGTGTGTTTGCGCTGGTAGAGAGTCTTATGGGCAACAACTAATTGGTTAACCTTAAGTAGATTAGGTAGTCCAATCCACTCAAGTTGATTAAGGTTGCGACAGTGGTGGGTTCTATAGACTGTACCAGTGGCAAATTTGGCAATGTGATTATAGCAGCTAGTATAGTGGTTCAAGTCAGTTTTACTCAAGTTAGTGAATAGGGGGGTGGCATAGAGAAGGGAAGAAAGTAGGTAAGTGCAGGCAATAACAGTCCTAGCTAGGGGAGTTAGGAAGAGTTTAATCTTGTAGAGAGGACCAAGTTTTGTATTAACTGTTTTGATCGTATGGTTAATATGCAAGTCAAATTTAAGGTTATTGTCAACTATTACACCTAGGAGCTTGGTCGAGGGATCTGGAGAAATAATGGTGCCGTTGTTAGATGTTATGGTGAAATTTGGTCCAGTAACCTTTGAGATGGGGAAAACAGTAGCAACTTAGTCTTGTTGGGATTTAACATGAGACAGTGAATAAGAAGCCATTTTTCAACTGTATTAAAAGCATTTTGGGATAAAGACTGCACCTCAGTTGGGGATGTGGCTGAGTATGTAAGAGTCAAGTCATCTGTGTATTAAATACAGGTAGCATCTGGGATGGCCTTGTACATACAGATCATTAATAAATATAGAAAATAAGAGAGGTCCTTAGATGGAGCCCTGGGGGACTCCTAGAGTGATAGGTAAAAGGGTGGATAGGTTATCTTCCATAGGACTGCTTGTTGCCTACCACTCAGGTATGATTGGAACCATTGGATAGCATGGGAGTCTAGGGAAATGGATTTCAGTATTTGTATAAGTAGTTTGTGGTTTAACATGTCAAAGGCCTTGCAGAGATCTAAAAAGATGGTTGAGGAAAGTTTATTATTGTTTCAGTTTTGATTTATGACTTTGGTGAAGGAGAGAAGGGCAGTGGAGGTACTATGGTGTGGTCTAAACCCATGCTGAGAGTTTGTCACGAGTTTGTTCATGATAAGATGATTCAGGAGTTGTCTATGTATACATTTTTCCATAATTTTGGCTAGTGGAGACAGGGTGGCTATGGGTCTGTAATTTGATTGCTCAGTGGAGCTGCCTCCTTTATGGAGTGGGATAACATGGGATATCTTCCAGATAGAGGGAATGGAAGCTTCAGATATGGTTCTACTGATCAGGATGGATATTGGGTAGGCTACAACATTGGCTGAATTTTGTAAATACTCTGCTGGGAGTAGATCTGCAGATAAGGTAGAAAAATGTTTTATACCGTTCGCATTTATCCTGTTTTTTTTCATTGTATTCCTTTGTATCTAGACGTTAGTATTATGATTTATGTCTGAATCCTTTTATCTTGAAAAGGTAACTTTTTATATTGCTCCTCCAGGTACTGTATTTTCTCCAGCCATTGGGCTTTAATTTCTGTCTCCCAGCTTATTTGAGCCTTTTGACGTTTTGCACAAAATTCCTGCAAAGCTTGTTTAGAAACACTCCAGTTAGCCTGCCTTTGTAGTCACTGGTTCACTCCCTTAGTCTAAAACATAGTTATCCAATCCCTAAATAACTTACTTGTTTGAAGATTTCACCCATAAAGTGTCTAATTTTCATTTAAAGGTCCCCCTGCCTAACTGCCCTATCTCCAAAACTAATTAGACCATGATCTGAGTAAACTGACTGCCTCAACTGAGCATCTTTAACTTGTGATGCTAATTTTCTTGAAAGTAAGATCATACCTAACCTGTTTTCTGAATTCTGACCTTGGGCCAGCATATGTGAAATCTAAGGTATCAGGGTCTAAAACCCTATAAGAATCTATTAAGTCCAAAGATTATATGGCCATATGACGTGCCCAGAGTTCCATGAAACCTGTCTAACTAGGAATTTAGAGTAATATTAAAGTCCACCCCCTAGCAATGATTTTAAATTTATACTCATGACTATGATATCTCTGTAAGCAATCTGTCATAGAAGACCATGACAGTGGAGCAAGGTTTGATTCTGTCAGCCTCCACTGCCTAACTCTGTGACTCTGAGCAAGTTACTAAACCATACTCCACTCCGTTCTGAGTCTTAAGAATGTCCGTGGGGATCAGTGTTCTTCCACAGAAAACAAATACAAATAAAATAACCAAATAAAATGATGCTTCCATATCCTCACTGAGGCCATAATAGCCCAGCACCAAACCTCCTCTCCTAGTTTCCCCAGTGACAATAATCCAAGTTCCCTCACTCTCCTTTGTTGTGTTCCTAATTCTCCAACCCAAACACAAGTGTAATAAAAATGCTACCTCCTCTTTTTATCGATTTGGTGAAATTATAAATGAGCTCTCCTTTCCACCACCTGCACAGGTAGCACAATGGAGCTTTCAGCCTAGTTTCCTGTAAAAAGGCAATTGCTATCCCCTCTTTTCTTGACCATGAGATAAGCCCTCTAGCTATCACCAGGGCATTAATGTCCTTAGCATTTAAAAGTTGCCACCATCACAGTGATAACCAGTTATTGTTCTTTCTTTTTTATCACGTGATTTAGCCCAACATGATTCTTCCACTCTGTGTCAAAATACCCCCTAACACCTTCAAACAATCCTCTAAAAGTAGCAAATTGATCCCAGGAAAGGTATATTATCTTATTGTATCCCAACAAATTCAAATACACCCATTTGAACTTCATCTTAATAAAACCTTATAAAGAACAAAAAACTCTGTGTGGTAAAACTGGTTATTAAGCTTAGTAATCAAAAATTATAATATCAGTACTTTTACCTAACTACAGTCACTCTTTCCAAACCAGAAATATATAACCAAAAACAATATTCTAGATCCCTCCAATGCTCCCAATACCAACTACCAGTCAACATTTCCTCGTCATGAAAAGTAAACCTTGTGCAAAACAATGCTTCCAGCATTCCAGATTATAAGGATATAAAAGTCACATATAGTGAGGGAAAAAAAGGGGGGGGGGTTTCAACCACCAGAGCTAATTACTCTTTAACACAATTTAAATCTGCTAACCATTTTTAACCTAAGATTACCTGGAAAATGTTGTCTTTCCATCCAATTTCCTTTTGACCTCATGGAAGACAGAAAAGAAAAAGACAACGGGGGTAGTAACAAACCTCAAAATATAATACAGGAAGTACAAACATCAAAATATAATACAGTAAGTAAAGTGATTTCTCCCTAAAAAGAAAGTGGAAGGTTAGTGCAAACAATCCTAAAAGAATGACATGACATAACAGCTACATGCAAACACACATATTTATGCATTAATTATTAAGAAAAAAGCAGGTAATAAACATTTTCAGACAGGGCAGCAGTATTATCAATGACTGGAACTATCCCTATGAACAGTTACCCCCTAGTTCTTCCAGAATTCTTCAACTTCTTTAATGTCTTCTGCCATTAAGTCCATGTCATGTGAGTCCAAGCCCCCCCCCCACCTGCATGCCAATCCCAGATCCACTTTGTGGATGACTCCACTGTTTTTCCATGTCAAACAACTTCTAATTAGCTCTTCCTTGATTCAGTGCATGTGCATGTGCTGCAGAAGTAATTTACCTTTATTTTCCTGCTGTGACTTGAAGAGAGTGCTCTGTGGTGATCTGTCCCATTCCTTATACTTCATCTGTCCACCTCCTGACAAGCCTTTCATTTTGGCACAGGATTTTCATTGATTATGCTGCCAGCCTTATAAGTAAAGTTCAACAGATGGAATATGAAAAAAAAGCTTTAGAATTTGCTATGTTGACATCCCTTGAAGGTGAAATGCTGAGGTCCCAGGATTAAAGCTGTTTGGTACTCCAAATTTGTGTACGCCTTTTGGATTTATTAGGTTTTTGTGGGGTTTTTTTGGTTTTAAAGATAGAGTGTCTGTGAAATCTAGAATCTAGATGCTTGTGCAATAGTCTGTGCACTCGCACAATTATAGAGGGTTCAACGCCCAGGAGGCTGCCAAGTTTTCTCTTTATAAAACTTAAGCGATTCATATCTTTGACCCTTTCTGGTAAGTGAATCACTCACAGATTATTCATATTTTCCCGATTTTTCCTATCATCAGTTTTTGCCTTGAACTGCCAGACTTATACCAGACTTCCTCACATGAGTTCTTGGCCATGTTTTCCTTTTGCTTCTTCAACTCCATCTGTTTCTTTACAATGGAATCATTCCATTCATTGGGGTCCGAATGGAGAGATGAAAATGCCAGCAAGCAAAGGAGAGGAGTAGTGCTGAAATTGAATTCATATTCAAGTCTTGGTGAGTACCTTTGCGAGGAAGACCCTGTTTTCACAAAATCTCACCAAGGTGACACTGATATATAGGCTGTATTTATTTAGCATATATCATGGATAGAAGTAGGTCAAAAATTAAAAGAGATAGCTGGGTGCACAAGACCCAGGATTAAAAGTGTCCAATCTTGTTAGGTGCACTGGTGCCAGGACTGGAAAAAATGACAGTGTAGAATCCTCAAAATATGGAAACACTCCTACAATGGGGCAGGTCTGGCCCAGGCGGAGGATGGCCCCCCTGTTGTAGAAGGAAGTAACAGTCCACAAAAATCACAAAAACACAAAAACTGAAAGGCCAAAGAAGAGCCATAAAGATGATAGAGTGGACTATTCAAGATAAGAAAGAAATTATGTATTGTTACTATTATGCAAAAAATCCAGAATTTCCAGACACAAGATATACAAAATGATTAAGAGAGAAATTAGAGGAAAGAAAAATACTTCTACAAGAAAAACTGTATCTCATCCTTTCTTACCTCATAATACTACCATCTTTGCATTCGTAAATACAACAGATCTGTGAAAAACAGTATATAGATCAAGAAACTTTGATCTGTTTGAAAAAAGAAGCATCTGAGGAAGTGCAAAAATATAAGCAACAAAACCTAGAGATAGTTGAACAGTATAAAAAAGAAATATGGACATGGAAAAGAAAGAGATTTTTGATATGGTGCAATATTTATGCAAAGGATAAAGCCAAATTAATCAATATAAAAGAGGCAGCCCCAAAGATATTCAAAGAGAAATACAGGCAAAGGCATCCAGATATAGAAAATTTTATAATAAAAAAAATATCACAAAGATAGAACATAGAAAAGAATATTAGTAAAGTATAAGTAAAAATAAATAGAAGTTGAAGTTATGGAGTGCCTGCTAAGTGAAGGGTTTGGTGTAGAAGGTCTAATACAGGTTACATCCCACCATGATTGAATGAGTCCCCAAAGTAAGGAGAAACAGGAAGATCAGGAAACATCTGAAGAGGAAATATGTACATGGGAAAGAAAAAGAGATTTAATATAATGTAATATTTATGCAAAGGAGAAAGCAAAACTAACCAATACAAAAAAGAGTGGCACCAAATATAGTTGAAGAGAAATATGAATCCAGACATGGAAAACTTTACAATACAAAAAATAAGAAGACAAAGAGGAAAAGTAGAAAATGACATTAGTAATGGAGAAGTTAAAGAAATAGAAATTGAGGTTATGGAGTACCTGCAAAGTAAATGCTTCAGTGTAGAAAATCGAATACCGAAAGCGCCACAGGATAGAACAAGGGATATCCAAATTAAGGGGAAACCAGTGGAACAGAAAGCAATTGGTCAGGAGCCATATCAAGATATTTTGGAGCCTTCCACAGAAATCAGTATAAACATTTACTTGAAGCTAGACAGCAAGGAAAGGAACAGGAAACTGGAAACTCTGACACTGTCCATGTTGAGCAGTGATAGGCCAGTGAGTTCCCATATGACAGAGCAACAAATGGCACAGGATGAAATTGAAGAGAAGGTGCCACAGGAAGATGCTATAGAACTTTCTGTAGAATGCCCACAGGAAATGGAGAACAAGGGATGTGCCTCAGTTTGGAAGAAAATGAGATAAGAGAAAAATTGCTTGATTTAATAGACATGGCTAAATATATCAAGATTAATGAAAGAAATAGACTGCAGAAGGTCAATAAACCCCAAAAAGTCAGAAGTCTGCTAAAACAAATGAATGCAGTAATTAGAACTGTCCATACAGATCCATTTGATATAACAGCAGTAAACAGGATATATTACTGTGCTGCGAAATTAATAACTGATAAAGTTCTACAACAAGAATACAGGGTAGTGAGACAAAGGAAGGGGAGAAATTGAATTCCATCATGAAAGTATCAAATAGAGAAAAATATAAAGCAATTAAGACAAGAAGTGTCATTGTTAGAAGAATATAGAAGAGGGAATAGATCAACACAAATACTAAGAAAGATAGATTTGATCAAAGCAATGCACAGTATTAGAACAGACCGAGCTCTATCATGCCCTATCACAAATAACAAACTAAAAATGTCATCACAAGTTGAAAAACTTAGAAGATACACAGATAATTATAAAGAAAAAGTACAAAATAAGCAAATTATTAGAGAACTGGGAAATAAGGTAAAAGGAATTGAAAGAATGCCAAAAAAGAGGTAGACACATTTTGGAGAAGTATCTATGAAGATCCTGTGGAACATAACAAATATGCTAAATGGATAGAAGAAGTAAAATAAAGAATATAAAAGTTTAAAGGTACAGGGTATGAAATGGGATAAAGTAACAGCCAGAGAGATTGACACAAAGTTAAGAAAAGCCTCTAATTGGAAAATCCCAGGCCCAGATGCAGTACCTAACTTTGGGTTAAAAGTATTAACATCTTTGCACGAGGATTTAGCCATGAGTAAGAACTATTTATATGCCCACCCTGAACAGACACCAACCTGGCTAACAACAGGCAAAACAATGTTCCGTCTTAAGACTGAACCTGCAAGCTAACTTAAAATTGTAGACCAATAACTTACCTTCCAATGACATATAAACTATAAACAGGAATTGATGCCAACAGAGTTTATAGTCATTTAGAAGAAAACTCAATTATGGCAGTAGAACAAAAGGGCAATAAAAGAAAGTCATATGGAACAAAGGATCATTTGTTGTTAAATAAAGTCATACTGGAGAACTGTAAAAAGGGAAATAATTTAGGTATGACATGGATTGACTATATGAAAGCATTTGATACTATCCCACATTCATGGATAAAAGAGTACTTAAAAATGTATAAGACATGCCTTATACTGATCAACTACATTACAGTGACCATGAAACATTGGCAGACCATTTTGCAATTAAGCCATGATAAAGGACAGACTATTATTGAAGGGTTAAAAATTCAAAGGGGTGTATTCCAGGGTGACTCTCTGTCACCGTTGCTATTCTGCCTTGTCATTAATCCATTAAGCTGTTTACTTAGCAGCTTAGGCCATGGCTACAATTTGGCTCCTAAAAAACAACAACGTGTAAAGACTTCTCATCTTCTCTTTGTTGAAGATTTAAAACTGTATAGCTCATCAGATGAGTAACTCAAAGCACAACTGCAAGTTGTCAAAACTTTTTCAGATGACATAAGAATGTCATTTGGTCTTGACAAATGTGCAAAAGCAACCTTTAAAGCAGGAAAACTGCAGCATGAAGAAAACAGCGGTTTGGGACAAGAATGTGATATAAAAGAACTTGAACAAGAGGAAGTGCATACATTTTTGGGACTTGATGAAGGATCAACAGTAAAACATGAATAAATCCCAATAAAACTTAGTAAGGAGTACTTTAGAAGACTTAAATTAATCCTGGAAACAGCAGTGACATATAGGAACAAAATCCATAAACCAGTTTGCTCTTCTTGTCCTAACTTACAGTTCTGGAGTGATCGACTGGTTCCAAAACATGCTGGATAGATTAAGTAGGAAAACAAGAAGGATTCTTCATGGTCACCAAATGATTTATAAAGATCAGTGTATACCAAGTTATGTATTCCCCATTCCGAAGGAGGGACGGGCCTCCTTGAAATTGATTACATGTATAGATCTGCAATCGTGGGACTCCACACATATCTGCTAACCTCACAAGATCCAAATGTAGTAAAAGTTTTGAAACATGAAAAGAATAACTCTAAGATGACTTCTCTGCTTAATTTAATAGAAGCATATTGGTGTCAAGCAGGAATGGAAATCAAACCAGAAGTAGATAAAAATCAGGCAGCAACTGAATGTGCCAAAAAACAAAAGAAATAATATAAGGTGAAGGACCAGATAAGAAAAAGCATAAATATAGTTGCAAGTATAGAAAACTTCTGGAAGAACCTCATGTTGATCAGGAACGAACACAAGAATGGTTAAGGAGAAGTGAATTCAAACCAAGAGATGAAAGGTTAATATTGGCAGCCCAAGATAGTGGGCTACATATACGCTGGTTTACGAAGTCAATTTAACATGTAGGAGAAACAGACAAATGTAGGTTTTGTAAAACTGAGCTGGAAACAGTCGGACACCTCGTTGCTGATTGTGACATACTAATGGCAGAAGGACTGTATACTGAAAGGCACAATTATGTGGCAAGGCTGTTGCACTGGGGATTCTGCAAATATTATGGTATTGAAGTGGCTGAAAAACACTGTAACATGAGCCACAAAGCATCATAGAAAATGATGAAATTTATATCACATGGGATCTCCCATTACCAACAGTTCAAAAGATAGATGCTAGAAAACCAGATATAGTGGTACAAAAAAAGAAGACAAAATTCGCATTGATCACTGAAATTGCTACACCCAGTGACTACAGTGTCTTGGATACAGAGAGACACAAAGTAATAAAATATCAAAGAGCAATGTGGCAGAAAGATATCCAGACAGTTCCAATAGTAGATGGAGCAATGGTCTTATAAAAAAGAATCTACAATCATATTTAGATATGTTACCAATCCATGTAACCCCATACAAATTGCAGAAGGAGTCATAAGTGGGCACATTGTGAGTGCTGCAAAGAGCACTTTTGGTTGACATTAAAGATTGAAACAATAATAATTTCATGAACTTTAATCATACTTTGATTTAGGAACGGGTTCCATTCCCATCATAGTATTAGAAACCCAAACGATTTGGAGAAATTAAAAAAAGAGTCATTCAACTGCTGTTTTATGTCTGCTATATCTAAGGCTGCACCTTATATCAGTGTGGTTAATGTTGCCAAAGACTTCTTTATTGCAGCAATATTCTCTGTAATTTTTACTATAGAGGCTTCCATAATTGATAACAAACTCTCAAGTGCCATGGGATTACCATAGCTATGTATGTAACAGGCCTAGCCCTGTGATCCCATTGAGAATTGATGTTGCACATGTTTTAGCACCAAATGACAAAATACACAACAAGGAGTGCCACCCATCAACCGAACAACCTCAGTCCACTTGGGATCCTTCACCACTTGGGGAAACTTCAAGCACTAACCATTAAAAAAGTTTAATTATGGGATTATGGAACAGAGCTGTTATTTACATCTTCTACACCATGCTATTGTCTGGGCATTTTCAGAGGTAAGTGTACTTAAGTTGTGGGGGAGTAGAGTCAGGTGCAGGATAGGGGTCAATCAGGTAAAAGTCAGCAGTTAAACCTAGAATTGCCAAAGGGACATTCAAATTGTATGACTTGAAATTACTTGTTCTGTCCCACTGCAAATCTATTACAAAATTCCAGTTGCCGCCTATGATATACTGGATTTCTGTGGTTTCATGATTTTCATCTCGGGATTATGAAAGTTGTTTATTTGGGAGTTGGGATTTGAAAGTAGACCCATCTGATGACAATACAAAGAATGTTCATGTGCTTGAGGAGAGACATATGAGTGAAAGTCATTACATTATTTGTGCAGATGCCTTCTAAATGTAGAATTTGGTTTTGGCAGGCCATTCTCTCCATGTGTGCAATTGTTTGCTGGAATGGAAGGGAATGTTGCAAGGTAGGAATGCTCTGGTGATTGCAAATGGATGGGAAGGAAAGTGGGGAGATGAGTTGGTGTATGAACAGTTCTGCATCACAGATGGGAAGGAGATTGGTGAAGTGAGATGTGTTGCTGAGAAACTGAATTTGTTTTCTCTGTCTTGGTTTGGTTATATGAGAGGACTTTCCCTTTTCCTTCTGGCATACTGTTTTGCTGTGATGAGTATATGGAATCTCATTGTTGCTATTATGTCTGATATATCCAAACTGAATATATCTAATTAATTGCTAATAAAGCAAAGTATACAAATGAACAAAATTAAAAGAGGGCAAGTATCTGATGTATACAGTTCACTCTTTCATTATATGCTAATAAATAACAGAATTCTAAAATGTTTATGGGAAATACTACCATCTGTAAACACTGATGAATTTACATGACTTGAGATATATATATATATATATATATATATATATATATATATATATATATATATATATATATATATATATATATATATATACATACTATGTGAAATGCAATATTATTTAATAATCTACTTAGGATAAGTTTAAATTTGATTATATGTAAAGGAGCACATATATACATACATACATACATACATACTACATTTTAGCTTATTTTGTTGTTCATATACAGATTATACAACACTAACAATTTCATAAAATACTCTGTAGTTGAAAACATCTGTGTTTTTATAAATATCTGCAACTATTATGAAATAGTATAAAACTAATATGTGTTTTCAGCCAATTAATACTATATCAACATATGTACTTATATCATGCTTTGATCATATAACAAAAAATAGAGACACGTTTCACTTTATATCTTTAATAAATGATTGTGGTAGGTGATACATATTTATATTATTGTTTGTTGAACATTTATAGCTATAGATTGTTAGATTTTTAAGGTCAGTTTTAACAAAGGAAAATAAGAATTTTAATTCAGCTCATTTCTCATACTAGAACTGATTTCGGACGAATGAGTTTGAATGTCTGATAATAACCTTGACAACAGTAAAAAGCAGTAACCAAAATTGATAGTAAGATAGTTTTTTTCTTTCACATACACCAATTCAGCCATTACTGTACATTAGTCATTTATCAGGTAACACATATACCTGTGTTGTTAGGACATTGGTAAACAGTAATGATAATGACGACTATTTTGTTGTTGGAGATGTAAGAAAGCTACAGAGCAGACTGGGCACATATCATGTACGATTGTTTCTGTATTTCATTCTATTAGCAAAAATGAACTTTTTACAGGCAATATAGTATGATTTTTATTTATTTTACATTTATTTTACATTTGTTAACCGGGCTAGTCCAACTGGATACATGTCCATTTTCAGTGGAGGCCCGAGGAGAAAGCTCCCACTAACTACTACTAACAAGTTAAAGAAAAATATAAACATATTATGATAAAAAAAAACAAGAAACATAAATATCTTCATAGAATGTATATACAATACACAACAGTACAATATGAGACTTAGTGGTTGTTAGGTTAGATAATTTACTACAGTACAGTATTACTATTCTGATTCTGAAAAGTAAAATTGAGATTGATATGATGAAAAGAAAAAAGAAAAAAGGAGAAGAATATTTACAGAGAAAGTAACTCACAAAAGTAATGGAAGTAATATACATGCACAAGGAAAGAAGAGAAATGGAGAGAGAGGAATTAGTGAGAGTGGATGTTTAGGTTTAGTGGGGTATTAATGGACATATCCATTGATTTTTATTATTTTTAAGATAAATTCTAAGTTTTTTAGAGAACAGTGTGAGTTAGTAAGTAAGTAAGTTGAGTCAATAGTGTTTTCCGCGTTATGTTTGAGTGTTACTAGAGAAGTTGGAGTTAGGATTTAGTTAAAGGAGTTTAGTACTAGGCTAGGAGCCGGAGGAGGTTAGGTTGAGGGTAGGGTAAGAAGAGTGCAAAGAAGTTGTTAAGTGTTAGGTTGATAGAAGGCTTTTGGACAAAGGAAAGTTGGGAAAGAAGCAGAAGAAGTTCTAGCTTCTAGTGGTTCTGTTCTGTTCAGTTCAGACAGTGGTGAGGTTAGTTCTGAAAGGAGTGTCAGGTTATGGGCATGTTTATTATATGTGTTAGTCAGTATAGAGATTAGAGACTCAGGTTAGTGAAAATTGTATGAGGCATAGAGAAGATGAGTAATGAAATATGACAGCAGGGTGGAGTCGGTTTGGGGGGTGGGCTTTTAATTTTAAGAAAGAGGAGGGCAATTTTTGTTTACAGTTTTAATGGTATTATTTATTGTAGAATCATGATAAGGTAAATAGTATCAATCATGACACTGCTCCTAGTTAGAGTAGAGTGGGAGAAGTATGAGGGTGCCATTAATAGATAAGAGATAAGATGGAGAAGTCTAATATGTAGTAAAGTCTAATGTGGAGGAGGAGTTTTGTTTTTAGTCATTTAAAAGTTTTAAGAGATTTTTGCTTCCTGTGTGGAATACATTTGAGTACAGATTTGAAGAGTAGAGCTGGTTTTGTGGAGTTAGATAAGTGGAGTCATCCATATTGAATACATGTAGCTTGTATTGGGTGATAGCTTCTTGTGGGTCATTATAGAAAAAGGGGGTCCAAAAGGGAGAAAGGAGGGAGGAGGAGAGAATAGGGGTGAAGGGAAAAAGAGGAAATAGAGGAGAAGAGAGAAAAGAGTATGTGCCCAGAGGAGGAGAGTTTGGATAGTGTCTGTTAGAAGTAAAGTTGTAACCAATGGATAGCCATTTGGTGTAGAAGAGAGATTATTGGGGTTTTTATGAGAGAGGTGGCTGACCATGTCAAAGGCTTTGGACAGATTGATTGTGTTTATAAGGCTGTAGAAGATGTTTATTATTGGTGTGTTTATAAAAGTCACGGTAAAGGTGGAGCACAGGTAAGGTGAGTAAGGAAAATAAAAAGTCTGAATGACAGAGAGTAGAAACAAGATTTTAGTTGTTAGTTTTGATGATTTTTTAGCACATTTTTAGGAGTGATTTGAAATTCACTTATTGAACCAGAGGTTAGATAAGGTGTTATAAAGAAGATTATTTTCCAGATGTTTATGACAGGGTATAATATAATGTTGTTTCCAGATGTCAGGTATGGTTTGGTAAGTGTGATAAGTGTAGCTGGAGGATAGAGATGGATAGGCTATTTCCTTAGCATAGCTTTTGTCAAGGAGGTTTAAGTTTGGTTTCTGGTTTTGGGAAGGGCAATGGATTTTGGTTTGGGTTATAAGTTGATGGATGTAGGTATATGCAGGAATTGGAATTGGGAAGGTTGATGATGGAAGATGCAAGAAGAGGCTCCAGAAGGTTGTGAAAAGAAGAGTTTGAAAATAATTGAATTGAATTGGGAAGAAGAATTAATGGAGACCAGGAGAGTATTGTGAGAAGAGAGGGGGTGGTAGTCTGTCCAGGTGAAGGAGGAAGAATTAACTTGGGACCAGAAGTCTATTCAAAGTAGGATTTACTATTTTGAGGTTTTGTCAGAATGTTTTGCTTTTTGAGTGAATTTTCAGTTTCAAGAGATTTCATTCTCTTCAGTTCTTCAATACCAAACATTGTCAAAAATGATCAGTCCTTCATTTTATGGACTACATTAGCTGTTGCAAGAAAGACCATTTCCAGAAAATGGAAATCAGATGTCCCTCCACAATTTGAAGAATTTTTGTCTATGTTAAAAGAAGTCTCCAGCAAAAAATATGAAATCAAAAAACTAAGACTGATATCACTAATCATTTCCAGTCCACTGTATAAAATCATTATTATTTGATCTGAAATAATCTATAGTTCCAATTATATTTGACATTACTATGCTTGATCATTAATTTATTAATAAAAGTTTTTTTTTAAATAAAAAGTACTTTATGCTCCAATGTTATTCTCTCAGGGCAAAAACAAATTCAAGTTAAGCTTCTGCACAAACAATATCAGTTCAACTAGAGTACTTTCAACATCAGCTTTTGAGTTCACCACAAAAGTAAAGCCTTTTTTAAAGAATATTAAAATCCTGTTGTAAGACTAAGCTGACTGTTGTATATTTTAACATTTTTACTTTCACATAGGTTTCTCCCTTGTTGTGTTGCATGAATTATTTCCACCTGCCATGGTTTTCATGGTGTACATCCCAGTATTGTTCAACAATTAGATAGATTTGTTGGCTGTCCTTTCAAATCTGTGTCTAAGAGGTTCTCTCAAAAATATTGGATAACCTTGTCCACACCAGACATAGATTCAAACAACCCACTACTTCCTGACTTCTTCCTTAGGTCATGTTTAAAAATGGACAGTTACTGATATACCAATTTGATAGCATATTCTAGCTTGAACCTGTTGAATTTATGTTATTTCTATTCTTTTAAGGTGGAGCACAGTCTATGAATTTTATAAATGGTGCTAAAATAAGTAGTTTTATAAGAAAAAAAACAGCAGGCCATTAATAATACTATTATTCAAATGCTTAATATTTTGGTTCATTGCAGCTAACTTATGCTCATTGTCTTTGATAAGAAGTTTCATAATCTCACAACCAGCACAGTTAAACAAGTCAAGTAATCCATTATGCAGCACTGAATTATTTTCCAAACCATTTGAAATTTTTCATAAATGTAAAACTTTAGTTAGTTATTCTGCCCGAACACATTCTAAAAGGAAAATATTGTATAGTTCAGTACTTTGGTATTTTGAAAGTTTAGATTCAAAGTTATTTTATTTGAATCCCCAAAGTACATTGTATAATGGAAACATTTGTATCAGCTCTAAGAATAGGAATATTCATCCCTCTCTCCAGATCCAGTGAACTTCTGGTAGAATGTTGAATAAATCAATTTCCATTCCTTTATAAATGTAAGAAAGGAGAAGTAGGTTGTGTAGAAAAATATGCAATATTTCTGGTCAACTTCTTTCAAGCCAAGTATGCCTGATTTGCCGGTGTAACGTGTTCCCCTCCTGGACACATGCACATAGAAATCTGTTGAAGTAACATGGTTAATTCATTAGGTAGCTGCCCAGAGTTATTACTAATCATAGAAAAAAAGTCCTGCAAGGACATATCAGGTGATTGTGCCATTCCAAATACAAATATCCAAAACTACATGGACTACCATTGAGAAAAATATAACTAAAAACCAAAAAAGACACATAGGTCACCAAATCAATGTTTACAGTCCTTTATTAAAAACTGAGCACTTTCATCTTGTTATTGTGAGACTTTATCAGAAGGCACCATGCAGCCATGCATATTACATATCACTTGACATTCGCTTTGTTGAAAAATACTTTGGTCGATGTCACTTTGGTTGGCATCTATTTAATTGACATAATTTGGTTGACTACACAGATGGTTGGCAGGAGTGTGAGATTGACAGCCCCCAGGTAATGAAATATATCCTTTCTACATAGGATTGTGTGATCTCAGAGTTACAATATGTAATTAGCAGGGGGTTGTGGGGGTGTGTGGCCCCCACATGGAGCTCCCCTGATAAAAATGATGTGGTTGTTGTTGTTTTTTTTAAGTTTTGCAAGCACTGAGATTAATTCTTACCACATGTGTAGTAGCATGTCAACATGCATAATGTTGATCCATTTGATTTGACATACATGCCGACATAAGTAGTATTTGATTAATTTAAATATATCCATTTATATATATATATATATATATATATATATATATATATATATGAGTTCACTTCAATTCACTGAACTTTCAATTCACTGACTTTCATTTCACTGACACCATTTCACTGAAATTCATTTCACTGAAACTTCATTTCACTGAAAGTTAATTTCACTGACAAGTATTATTACAAAGTAAATGGAATATGCCCCCTTCCCCACTGTACTGTTACCCTGGAGTTAGAATATATAGTTAGGGGGGTGTGGGGGGTGCAGCCCCCCCACTTACTTTTCTTTTACTAAGCAATATTATATCAAAACGTAAGAATATCATATGAAATGAAGTGGGGGGCTGCACCCCCCACACCCCCCGATGTGGGGGGCTCTGCCCCCCCACACCCCCTAACTATATATTCTAACTCCAGGGTCGCACTACAGTTGGGAAGGGGGAATATTCCATTTACTTTGTAATAATACTTGTCAGTGAAATTAACTTTCAGTGAAATGAAGTTTCAGTGAAATGAATTTCAGTGAAATGGTGTCAGTGAAATGAAAGTCAGTGAACTGAAAGTTCAGTGAACTGAAGTGAACCCATATATATATATATATATATATAATTATAGAGATATCTATATCTATAGTTTTATATATATATATATATATATATATATATATATATATATATATATATATATATATATATATATATATACACACACACACACACACACATACAGACATACACACCTTGAGCTGCACTCATTTTAAAAGATTTCTCTTTTTTATTATTGACAAAATTGAGACCTATGGTAGGAGAGGTGCATGAAACACTAGCCCAAGGATTCCTTAACTGAAAAGCCATGTTGAGCCAAGTTAACTCTATTTACCATATTAGTATGATAAGCAGCAGTGCAAATGAGACACACATGAAGCCAAGGCACATAGCACATTGAGGACCCTCTCACTGAGCCTACAGCACAAGCTTGTTGCCACACCATGGTAAGCCTCCTTGTGTCCACATCTAAGTGTATGAGGTAAACAAATGAGTGTACACTATAAACCATATTATCCTAAGCAAGTGCAGGCACACAAGTCTGTAGTGAGGATGTAATCAAGAACAACAGATTAATACAGAAAAATATGGTCCATGGAAAGCAAAACCACACAAACACTGAAGTCTGCAGTGGAGGTCAGCAAGAGAACTCAACAGAGAGAGTGAACATGAAGGTGCAAACTGATTTGCCAAACAAAACATTACATAGAAGGAATGCATAAAAAATGCATAATGCAATATGACCATTTAAGTCAGTTTGAATTATATAAGGGCATATTTCTGAACCCACTTACAGTAGAATTCTGGAAAAAGCCACAAGTAATGGAGGGACAAAGGGCCAAAATTAGGAACCTGCACTTATAGACTTACAAAGTTGGTAGACTATCAGGTTTTGTATTTGCATGTATTCTCTGAAGAGTATGAAGTCTGAAAAATAAATGTGAAAATCTGGACAGCTGAGAAGTATGTACAGGTCAGATGTGGGGTAAAAAAGTAATACAGTAATGCATTGGAACAACAAAGTGTTAACCATGCACCCATACTATATCATGATGATAACTTAAAAGTGAAAGATGTCTGTCTGAAGGTGGATCAGTGTAACTTTGCAGTCCACACTCCAGCATATCTGTTTTGTAAAATTAGGGTTAGACACTGCAAATTTAATACTGCAAGGTGTCATAAAAACACATAACTGTGAAATGTATCACGTGCAGGTGGACTGCAATAAAAAAAGCAAGTAAAAAAGACGTCAAGGGAGTCAAACCCAAAACTTTCACATTGTACTTTGTTATACAAACACCCTAACAATAGTAGCCATTGAAGCATTCATGTGACAAGTCCCCTATAACACATTACACATTTGTTCACAAGTTTGTAGGATCGATTAAATATCCATTAATAAAACATGAGGCACTTAAAAGCAATCTCCCTAAACAACAAAGATCACCTACACCACCTGCTGTCAAAGTTATGCCTCAGCAAGCCCAAAGGCACTCAGGAAAAAAAAAACAACACGTAACACTACACATACTGTCAATCTCAGTGGAGCCACAAACACTAAGCCACTAAGACAAGCAAACACTCTTCCCAGAGCTCTCATCATGGGGGACTTTATTGTAAGATACACTGATGCCCCTCTAACCAGGCTGCACAAGGAGAAGATCACTGTTACTTCCTTATCTAGAGCCAGGATCTACTAGATCAGGCAGACACTCGAGAACGTTCCCCACAGGTACCAGTATGATTCGATCATAGTCCATGTAGGTGTAAATAACATGAGATGTACCTCCTTGGGACTATATGGAGCTTTCAGACTATGCATCTCCGGCTGGTATGAGCCTAACACTGAGCAGCATATTTCCATTACTGAGGATGATTCCACAATATGAGCAGAAATGATTGATTTCAACAACTGGCTGTTTTTCTGGTGTCATCCAAGGGGATCAAACATTTGTCAGCTTGGGAGAATATGGTCAAAAGGCCACATTGCTTTGCCAAGGAAGGTCTGCACCTTCCTCCTCTAGGCTTTTGAATAGTGGCTAAGGCTTTATCCACCTCACATAATGCCTTTTGTAGGCAATGGCAAAATGACAAACCTACTGACATAAAATCAACTTAATAAAACCTCAAGGTGTTACTGCTCAGTGCCACAAGCTTAAATAAAAAACAAATACACTCCCTCCAAGCCCTCCTCACACTCAAGAATATAAATATTAGTTGCAGTTACTGATACATGATTTAAAGCATCAGAGAGTACCTGGCAGTGCAAGGTTTCAGTGCCTTCCACACTTTTAGACCAATATCTCCACAGACAAGGGCTAAAGGTGGAGGTGTCTCAATATACATCAATAACAAGAATCTATCTAGGGTGGTCAAACAGGATGATATGTGGCATTCCTCCATGTACATTATCACCACAGACAAAATCCCATACCATATCCTTGACAGTTATAGGTCACCCTTCATGTCTCAAGAAGCTTATAATGCATACTTTGACCTAATGGAGACACTTACCATCCAAACGAACACCCTATTCATGGGAGACTTTAATTACCCCACTACAAATTGGGTATTCTTCACAGCCTCAAATGTACAGGTTCATAGATTCATAGGTGTGTACTAGGCTAATGGCCCTGGGGCCTTTACAAGTCTATCCCATAGAATTACCCTGGCATCATGCCACCTGACCTTAGTTCCCAGTGCCTCTGTCAAGTAGAGCCACTGGAGTTATCCCCAGGGTGAATTTTCTATTTCCCATCCACTCATGAAGATTTCTCTTGAAGAGGGTCAGCAAGGTACTCTGCTTGACATGTATGGGAAGTTTATTCCATAGCATGGACAGTATCTGGGTTATGAACGTGTCTCTCCAGCATGTTCTGTTGATTGTGGTAATGAAGTTGAGGTCTCTGGAGTGTGTTGTGTGGAGGGATTGGGATTTCTTTAGATGTAGCATTTCTAACAAAGCTGGGTCAGACATGGTTTTGTAAGTCAAGCAGATATCGCCTCTAAGTTGGCAATATGAGGCAGAGAATAGTTGGAGTTTTTTGAGTCTGTCCATATTGGACAAGTGTTTAAGGCCTAGGATCCTCTTTGTGAGGTACTTTTGTGGCTTCCCCAATTGTTGCAGGTATCTAGTGAGGTACATGCCAAATGAGGCATTGTACTCGATGATTGGTCTAATAAGGGATGAGTAGAGGGAGACAACGACCTGTTTCTTCTTAGATGCAAAACCCTTAGTAATGAGATGTGCCACATAGAAGGATTTTCTGACCACAGTGGCAATGCGGTGATCAAAGGAGAGGTTGCTGTCAACCTGTATTCCCAGATCTCTTATAACACCTTCTGTGTTCAGTGGACTACCATTGATATGGTAATTCATGGGAACTGGGTTTTTCCCAAAGGGGATGATGACACATTTTTTGGCACTGAGCTTAAGGCCATGGTTCTGACACCAGTTGTTGGTCTCAGTGAGGCCTTTCTGTAGGATGTCAACATCACTTGGGGAGTTAATAATAGCTCCCACTTTCCAATCGTCTGCAAACCTTGCCAGCCAGAATCCCTTCGTGTTGGCCTGGACTTCAGAGAAGTAGATATCAAACAGAAGAGGACCCAGGACCAAACGCTGTGAGACTCCTCTCATGACTGGTCAGCAGTCTGTTTTGGAGTTGGAGTCAGCTACTTTCACACTGTGGGTTCTATCTGTGCGCCAGTTTGCAACCCACCTTGTGATATAGGGGTTGATGCCTAGCTTAGTGAGTTTTTCTATGTCTCCTGAGTTGGGAATGGTATCAAAGGTCTTGGCCAGATCAAGGTAAGCTTTATGAACCACCTTGTCTTCATCCACAGTTATGGTGACTGACTCAAAGAAGTTGACCAAATTGAGTAGGCATGATCTACCCTTTACAAAACCAAACTGTGTGGGATCCAGAGTTTGGAGATTCCATATATCCTTGTTTATTAGGTCCATGATAATGTATTCCATAGCTTTGCATATCAGACTCATCAGGCTAATGGGGTGATAGTTCCCAGGATCTGTAGTTGCTCCTCCTTTGTGGAGAGGGATGACTGTAGCAGTGCGCCATTCGGTAGGGACAAAGCCTGAGGTGAGGCTGTGATTGAACAGGACACACAGGTGAGGTGCCACTTCACTCTGTAGTTCATGTAGAACACAGCCAGGGATATTGTCAGGTCCCATAGAAGCTGTATTCTTGGCCTTGGACAGTGCTGTTTTAACCTGTGCAGCAGTAATACTGGGTGCATGGCAGTCTACTGGTATTGTGATTGGTCCTTTGGTGGGAGGAGGGGTAAAGTTGGCACTGAATCTGTCGGATAGTATATTAGCAATATCTGTTGGCTCGCACAGAGATTCCTGGATTTTATAAATACAAATATCCCTGACCAAATCAATGCAAACACCCATTAGCAGCTCCAATGTACTGGACCTTGAGCTCACAAATACGGGAGAACAGTCCATCCCCCCATGTCTTATCCACCCTGGTAAGGTCTGACCATAAAGCTGCCTCCTTTGAAATGAAAATCAACTTTGTAATCCTATTATAACCAGTAAAAGGAACTATACCAAGGCAAATTACCTGTTATTAAGTGATGGTTTGTCAAAAATCAGTGCCTCTTCAAACTCCGAGAACATACCAGGCTATGATGAATTGCTGTCAGAAACTCTGTACAACCATGACAATGGCTGCATAGACTCTGCTGTACCTATCAGAAGTAAGTTCAGAACTAGCCCCAGAAACAAACTGCTCTGATGGCATCCCAAATTAAACAGGATATACAGCAAAGGGAAAAAAAAATCTGGGAAAAATCAGGAACTGTAATTCCCATAAAGATAAACACTCTCTCATCAAACTAAACCTGCAATTAAGATGTCTAATTAAGAAAGCAAAGCTAACTTAGAGGTTAAGATATCCTCCTAGGTGAAAGATAACCATAATGCCTTCTACAGCTATGTCAGAGGCCTCAAGAGCAGCACACAGCAATGTGCTGAACTGATGATTAATGGTGCCACATTCAACAAACCTGATGATATAGTGAACCTGTTAGCAGACAAATTCAGTTCCAACTATAACTTTCCCTCCAACTATAACTAGGGGGCATGTATTATCTGCACTCACTAAAGCCAAGAGCATGGCCTTAAAGGGTCCTGATAACATTCCAAGATGCCTCCTGAATATTCTAAAGTATGATTTATCAGAACCCTAGAGTCATTCTTTAATCATAGTCTTAAAACAGGCTTTGTGCCCCATGAATGGAGGACTGTGATGATCATCCCCATTCATAAGGCAGGATCTTCAACAAATCTTGGAATCTACAGACCTATTAGTGTGACTAGTCTTATTTGTAAAGCCATGGAAATAATTATCATGGAAACTATCTACAAAGACTTAGGAGATCTTCAGACACTGAATCGATCCCATTTTGGCTTTGCCAAAAGTCATGGTTACTGAATCTGGTGGACTTCTTTGAAAAGGTCACTGAGGCAATGGATGCAGGGAAAACTGTCCACACTGCCTGCCTAGATCTGGCTAAGGCATTTGATACAATAACCCATTCAGGCATTGTCAACAGTCTTACAGAACTATGTATAACCCATTTATAACATGCTGAATAGCTAACTGGCTCATTGATAAGACCCAGAAGATTAGAATAAGTGAGACCACCTCCACAAAGAGGCCAGTTACCAGTGGAGTCCCCCAAGGCTTCGTGCTAGGCCCATTTATCTTTGCCATCTACTTCTTGGATGTCAAAGGCAATGTTAAAGGCCTCTGACTAACCAAGTTCGCAAAAGATTGCAAACTGGGAACAGTGATTGAATCATGCCAAGATGATCTAATACAGACAAATACTTGGTGCCAAAGCCATGGCTTAAAACTCAGTACCAAGAAATGCATTATAGTACCTTTATGAAGTTTGCCACCCTGCATAACTACATCATCAATAAAACATCCTTAAAAGTTGATTCTTTAGTCAGAGATCTGGGAACACATGTAAATGGTAACCTAGCCTTTGACCAACATGTGTCCAAGGTAGTAAGAAAGATCTTTCTATGTTGCTCAACGTATAAGCACGGGCATAGCCTCAAGGTCCAGAGAGGCCATCATATCACTATACTAGGCCCTCATCAGCCCCATCACAGAGTATAATGTCCCTTTGGTATGTGCCTGACTATACACATGCAACAAGTGGAACATCGCTAAGGTTCCTTACAAAATGCATTCAGGAAGTAAACACAGTCTGTCCTGTGTTGATTGCCTCAAAGCTCTGTCTCTTTACTCGACGTCATACAGACTTCTGAGACATGATCTTTGTCTTACATACAAGGCATCTCTGCACCCTATTTTGATGAATCTTTTTCCGATCCACAAAACAAACAGCATCAGAACTACTAGATTAAAATACCTACATTTTGCTTGCAACATAAATAAGACATGTTGGAAAGACATATATGTTTCTCAGAGAATTCCCATTCTCTTGAACATATTCACAATCCATATGAAACCAAGTTTCTCCTGATTCCTATTTAACAGCAACTTGAACCTACGGATAGGTAATCGGAAATTCACCCCTGGTCTGGCTCTTGTATCTCTGATGGACAGAGGCTGTCAGTAAATCACCACTATAAATCAAATTTGTGGGTCATATTTGAGTTGCATGGCTAGGATTTCAATGGCCTTAATGGCCGTTAGCCTAGTATGCACCTATGAACCTATGAACCTATACCCCACGACTGACAATCTCAGCACTGACATAAGAATGGAGATAAGACAATACCAATGTACCCCACATAATGTCAACACTCATGACAGGATACCTTAAAGTCAGAAGAATGTAACAGATAAGAGTACAAAGAGATAAAAGCAGTAATGAGACTGAGCCCTGCCAATGTCACCAATATATTCTGCACCACTGTAATAGCAGCATGCAACAGAAATAGTGCCAGCAAAGGTGACTAAAATAATACATTTCTAGGGTAAGGAACAGTTCATAACAAGATGAGCAAAATGCACACATCCTATGTTGGATCCCCAGCTCAGCTAAAGAATATATGCTCCACAGTATTAACATATCATTAAACTATTTCTTTTCAATTCGAATACCATGCCCCATGATCAGTCTTCATCAATACCTGAATAGTTTTATCAGCAATGTCGTGGCCTTGGAAGTGGTAGTGCTGGCACCTCATCCAGCAGACACCATTCACATTCAGCTAGCACAGCAACTTCTAGCCAGAATTGTGGAGCAGCAAGTGTGACTCCTGGCAGGGTCAGTTTTTATGGGCAGGAGCATGGATGACAAATTTGATCCTCACCCATTCATGGCTCTGTTCCTGTCCAGTATCCAGAGCATATTGGTGGTACATATGCTGAGGCTGTATCACTGCAGACACACACACACACACACACACACACACACACACACACACACACACACACACACACACACACACACACACACACACACACACACACAGAAACCTTCAGTGCCATGACACTTCAAACACCCAGTTCACCATAGACTACCACACACTAGCCACACACCTCATACCTGGACACACTGGTTTTAAGTGGGGATAATAATCATGTTATACCTCAGCTGTCACACCCACACATTTCACTGTGAAAGACATGTGCTTCTGTAACTCACCTGTGAAGATAACAGCTGAGCACTGCATTTTACACAGTCTGTGACTTGGGCTTCCTATGTCTGATGCTCAGAGTGTCCAGGCAATGCATGGGTAGGCAAAGTCTGGTTTTCCTGTCTATGCATCAACATTTTTAATGTTTGTAAACTCTTCTTAAGTGTTGTAGTTGCATGGAATATATTCCTTTGCATTATGATGCTAACTAGATTTCTGAGGCTTTCTTTGGAGATCAGTCTATGTATATGATAATAATTCAGTTGTAATGCTTGTTGTGGGCACCTTTTGTGGACATTGATGCATATTTTCCAAATATGTTAAGTTGTCTACTGGTATGTTGCATTCTTTGCATGGAAAGCTTTTTGCCCTTCACACTGTCCATAGCAGTATAGTGCATACCTGCCCCATCCACAAGTAGCCACATATCTCAGTGGCTGTTTAGAAAAAGAAATCAATGCAAGTTCAGATACAGTAGGTTTGTGATTCAGTCAGTCTTCATTCAACTGTGTAAAACCATTTCGGATTCAGGCAAATGAGTGTTAAAGCAAATGATAGGAAACCACACAATATATATATATATATATATATATATATATATATATATATATACATACAGACACATATGTGTGTGTGTGTGTCTGTGTGGGTGTGTTTGTGCCAGAACAATGTAAGTAAATTCAATACATTCTGCATTAGTGCATTATTAATCAATCAATCAAAAAATAAATAAATAAATCTAGCCAGTGTTACAATTCACATGTATATTACACATGACCTCCGTTTGTTTCATGCCCCCTTTAATTACTCTAAAAATATTATATAATTGTTCCAAAATCTTTGAGTAGTATGGTGTAAGGTCTTTTGGTATCCCACTGTAGATGCTAAATATCTAATGTAAACAGAAAAAAGGCCCTCCTCACAGTTTGAATTGTAAAGTGTTTTTTAAGAGAAACTTTCCCTGTGGTTTTAATAGCAGTAAGAGTTAATTTTCCAGATATTGTGAGCTCACAGTGGTATATACTTGCTTTTTTATTTTCTCCAAATTTTTTGGGTCTCTAATACCATAATGGAAATGGACCCGATTCCTAAGTCAATGTATGATTAAAGTTCATGAAATTAGTATTGTTTCACTCTTGCTATTATCCAAAAGTGCTCTTCGCAGCACTCACAATGTGCCCAGTAATGACTCCTTCTGCAATTCATACAGAGTAAGTGTATTGGTAGCATCTCTAAATATAATTGTAGACTTTTTTATAAGACCCATTGCTCCTACTACTATTAGAACTATCTGGGAATCTTTCTTCCACATTGTTCTTGTTTCTGCTTGCAAATCCTGATATTTTATAAGTTTTTGTCTCTCTGTACTCAGGACACTGTAGTCCCTGCGTGTGGTGATTTCAATGATCAATGCTACTTTTGTCTTCTTTTCTAGGACCACTATATCCAGTTTTCTAGCATTTATCTTTTGAACTGTTGGTAATGGATGATCCCATGTGATGTAGACTTCATCATTTTCTATGATGCTTTGTGGATCATGTTCAAAGTGTTTTCAGTCACTTCAATACCATAATGTTTGCACAATCCTCAATGCAACAGTCTCACCACATTATTATGCCATTCAGTACACAGTCCTTCTGCCATAAGTATGTCACAACCAGCAACAAGGTGTGCAACTGTTTCCAGTTCTGTTTTGCAAAACCTGCATTTGTCTGTTTCTCCCACATGTTCAATGGACTTTGTAAACCAACATGTATGTAGCTCACTATCTTGTGCCACCAGTATTAACCTTTCATCTCTTGGTTTGAATTTGCCTCTCCTTAACCATTCCTGCATTTGTTCATATCAACATGAGGTTCTTCCAGAGGTTTTTTTATACTTGCAACTATATTTATGTATTTTCCACATTTCTTGCCTTCTAATCTGGTCCTTCACCTTATATTCTTTCTTTTTTTTTTTTTGGCACTTTCAGTTGCTGCCTGATTTTTATTAACTTCTTGTTTGATTTCCATTCCTGCTTGACACTGATATGCTTCTGCTAGATTAAGCAGAGAAGTTGTCTGACCTGGAATTGACTGAGCTTGGTTTCTCTCATTTGTTTCTTAGCACCTGGCCTAGTCCAGTTTTTCTAGCTCACAACCTTGTATTATTTTGTGTTTATCTCCTTCCCCCAAGTTGAACGTGCACACCTCCCTCCCACTCCTGCTTAATTATAGGGGAATCACAAAACCTGATGCAGAAAGGCATTATCTTTTGACTTAACTTTTCTGCCCTTGCTTCATAGGAATTCCTAGTAGTGTACTCGGGTCTATATTATAAGATTGAAGTTTTACAACTTCAAATACCATATGGACGACACTGACATGCGTGAATGGGCATGCTTTTGTTGAAGGTTGGGCTTCAGGCTGGCACCTTGGCATCGTAAAAAACCTACTGCCAATCATTAGCGGACCTGAGTTCTGCTGTGGCGACCCCTAACCGGGAAAATCCAAAAGGAAAACATATGAGCGAAGTTGGAAAACCTTGAAAGCAAAATAAGAAAACGTAAAAATAAAAGAAAAACCTACCTGATCGCTCTGAGCAGGGGGGCAAGCACCCTTGCACCCCCCACCCCCCACTACTTAAATATACCAACTCCGAGATTGCACTACATTGAAGTAAAGGGAAGAATTCCCTATGGCGATCTCCTTTCACACTTGAGAGATTTTGAATAGTTGCTCATATGGTGTTGCCCATATGGCGTTCGAATATTTAAAACTTTGGTCTTCTAATATAGACCCATGTACTCGCATATACCATATTCCATTCCATTTTAAATAGTACTCTATTGACTCCTAATTTACTGCATGTCCCTTTCTAAAACCCATGGCATAACTACATTATTTTCCTACTGCTCAGTAAACTGCAGCTCTACGTTTTCAAAGAAAAATAAAAACATAAAATAAAAGATATTTTTTCTTTAGAATTTAGCTTGTTGAATTGCTCTTAAATCTGGCTGTTTATCTTCCTCAGACACTGGATTGTACTGGCTGTTTTTTTTGTACTTTTTCCCAGGTGTACCACAAAGAAGCTAGATTTGCAGCTCAACAAACATATAAATCTTGCCATTGTCTCTCCCTAAAATACTTGAGCTGGCCCAAACTACCTCACTTGTTCCTACAATCTCGACTCCAAATCATACACTCCATCCTATATCAGCCTGATTTCTGCCCAAGTCTATCTTCTCTCATCTCTCAGTCACTAATTCTCTACCAGACTTCTCTGAAGCTCAACCCAAAACCTACTAAAAATCCATAAACCCAAATTCAATGCAGGGTGCAACTTATACAGCTACCATCCGTCTATTGCATGGAACACATTCCCACTAGAAATAAGGTCCCTGACTCACCCCAAACAATTTAAGCTAGCAACCAAAGACCACTTTAAAAAACATTGGTCCTGCCATTGTACTCACCTTCCCTGATTATTACCTACCTTTATAGTCCAGTCAAATTAACTTACTAAATCTTACCATTAACTACTTCATCCTATGCTTCCTATGCAACCTCCAAAGCTTCTTTCATACTCTGCTCCCTGAAATTCTTATGTAACCTTTTAAGTTTCTACTACTCTGCATGCAAAACCTTATATTTACTCAACTGTCTTTTTAAACCAAAACATACAACTTATTCTACCTTTTTAACATTTTCCTTTTTGTTTTTAGTACTGTTTTATCTGCCAACAATATACATGTGTGTAGCGTACGTATTTTAACTACCAAAATTATCTATTGCAATTTTTATTGAAATGTATCTGTATTGCTATTTTTATTGCATTGTATATCTTTGGATTTTTTCTCCCATGGCCTCCACTGAAAAGGGGCAATAGCTCAGCTGGACACTCCTGGGCAACAAATGTAAAATAAAATACAAATAAATAAAATAAATAAATAAATAAATACATTTATTCTCCTCATATTTCAAAACTTTCACTACATCTAGGTCTTGTGAGGTCAGCAAATATGTGTAGAGTTCTACAATTGCAGCTCTATACATATAATCAATTTCAAGGAGGCCCATCCTTCCTTCAGAATGGGGAATATATATAATTTTGGTATGCACTGATTTTTATAAATCATTTGATGAGCATGAAGCACCCTTCTTGTTTTCCTATTTAATCTATCCAACATGTTTTGGGGCCAGTCAATCACTCCAAAACTGTAAGTTAGGACAGGAAGTGCAAATTGGTATAAAGCTTGGATTTTGTTCCTAGATGTCAGTGCTGTGTTTAGGATTAATTTAAGTCTTCTGAAATATTCCTTACTAAGTTTTATTCGCATCTGTTCATGTTTTATTGTTGATCCTTCATCAATTCCCAGATATTTATATGCTCCTTCTTGCTCAAGTTCTATCACATTCTTGTCCCAAACTGATGTTTTCTTGGTGCTGCAGTTTTCCTGCTTTAAATGTTGCTTTTGCACATTTATCAAGACCAAATTACATTCTTATATCATCTGAAAACGTTTTGACAACTTGCAGTTGTGCTTTCAGTTACTCATCTGATGAGCTATACAGTTTTAAATCATCGCAAACTAAAGGTCAGAAGTCTTTACACTTTGTTGTTTTCTAGGAGCCAAATTATAGCCATGGCCTAAGCAGTTAAATAGACAGCTTAATGGGTTAAAGGCAGAATAGCAGCGGTGACAGAGTCAACCTGGAATATCCCCCTTTGAATTTTTATCCCCGGGATAATAATTTGTCCATTATCATGCTTAATTGCAAAGTGGTCTGCCACTGTTTCATGGTCACTGTAATGGAGTCGATTAATGTAGGATGTGTCTTATACTTTTTTAAGCACTCTTTTATCCATGAATGAGGGAAACTATCAAATGCTTTTTGTAGTCAATCCATGCTATACTTAGATTCTTCCTCTTTCTACAGTTCTCCACTATGAATTTAACAACAAATGATCCTTTGTTTCATATGACTTTTTTTATTGCCCTTTTGTTCTACTCCCATAATTAAGTTTTCTTCTAAATGACCACAAACTCTGTCAGCATCAATTCCCATTTATAGTTTATACGTAGTCGGAAGGCAAGTTATTGATCTATAGTTTTGGGTCTATATCACAACACCGAAAGCTCATTTCTTCGAACGGCTTTTCAATCGAAAATGCCGTTAATAGAAGTTGTTCTTGTGGGGGGCTGTACCCCCCACACCCCTCCACACACACTAAATATATATATCAGCTTTAAGATTGCCCTACAGTGAGGAAAGGGCAAATTTTACGATCTTCGCTGTACTGTGAGCTCACAAAACAATTTCTATTAATGGCATTTTTGATTGAAAAGCTGTTCGAAGAAATTACTTTTTGATGCCGTGATATAGACCCTATAATTTTTAGGGTAGCTTGCAGGTTCACTGTTAAGTAAGAGCATTGTTTTTCCTGTTGTTAGCCAGATTGGTGTGTGTGTTCAGGGTGTGCATATAAATAGTTCTTACTCATAGCTAAATCTTCGTGCAAAGATGTTAATACTTTTAGCCAAAGTTAGGTACTGCATCTGGGCCTGGGGTTTTCCAATTAGAGGCTTTTCATAACTTTATTTCAATCTCTTTTTGCTGTTAATTCATCCCATTTCATATCCTATAACTTTAAACTTCTTATTCTTTCTTTAAGTTCTTCTATCCATTTAGTATCTCTGTTATATTCCACAGGATCTTCATAAATATTTCTCCAAAATGTATCTATTTCTTCTTTTTTATTCTTCTTCTTTATACTTGCCTGTGTATATTTCTTTTTCTGCTGCTACAGATACAGTTAGTTAGATTTCCAGTCTTTTTTTTTAGTCAGAAAATAATTCATTGGTTCATAGGTTCATAGGGATATACCACTTGGGCCTTTATAACCCTAGCCATGAAACACAAATGTATCCCACAGGTTACTGTGCCTTATAGGTTATTTTAAAGGCCACATGTTAGTTAGGGCATGGTTTAATGTCTGTCTCTATTTATAAGAGATGTAAATGTCAAAACAAGAGTGAATTTCTGATTTCCCATCCACTGGTCCACATTGTACTTGAATAGGGTGAAGGGGAAGCCTCTGCTTCACATGGATGTGAAGCCTGTTCCAGAGAATGGGAATTCTCTGAGAAACATACTTGTCCCTCCAACATGCCCTGTTTAAGTCAGTAACAAAGTCTGAATTTTTAGATCTAGTAGTTCTGGTACTGTTCATTTTGTAGATATGCAAAAAGTCCATCAGAACAGGATCCAAGTATGCCTTGTATGGCAGGTATAAATTACCTGTTAGCAGTCTATAGTAAACACAGTATAGAAATAGGTCTTTGAGGTGATCTGCAAAAGACAGTGTGTTTGCACACTATAGTCTTGTTGTGATTAACCGCTCTGGCTATTACAGTTGTTGCAAGTGCCTAGTCAGGTACAGATTGAAGGGAGCATTATACTCAGTGATGAGTCTGATGATGGCTGTGTACAGTGGCATGATGACTTCCCTGGACCTTGATGTCATGCCCTTACTTATAATTTGAGTAACACAGAATGATTTCCTTACAACCTTAGACACATGTTAGTTGAAAACCAGGCTATTATCTACATGAGTCTTCATATCTTTGACTTCTGTGTCTACATTTAAGGGTGCGTTATCAATGTGGTAGTTTTTTGGGTGCTTCCCAAAAGGTACTATTGTGCATTTCTTGGCACTGAGTTTTAAGCTGTGGTTTGGCACCAGTAATTTATCACTGTTAGACCTCTTGGGTTTTTATGATGCCTTATAGCTTGCAATCACCTGCAAACTTGGTAAGATAGAGGTCCTTGACATTGGCTTCCAAAAAAAATAGATGCCAAACAGAGCAGACCCAGCACAGAACCCTGGGGGACTCCACTGGTCACTGACCTGTTGTGAAGGTGGTCTTTCCAGTTTTGACTTCTTGGGTCCATTCTGTGAACTAGCTAGCCATCCAGTGAGTTATATGGGGATTACGTCTAATTGCATGATTTTGTTTACAATACCTGACTTGGGTACTGTATCAAATGCCTTTGCTAGGTTAAGGTACAAAGGATGTACCATCTTGCCCTCATACATTTGTCTATATGACCTTGTCAGAGAAGTACACCAGGTTTAGTTGGCATGGCCTGCCTTTGATGAAACCAAACTGGGTTGGGTCCAGTGTCTGAAGGTTTTCTATGTCATTGTTAATCATTTCCATGATAATTCTTTCCATGGCATATGAGACTAGTCAGAGCAATGGGTCTGTAGTTCTCAAGAACTGTTGATGATCTATCCTTCTGCAAAGGATGATATTTGCAGTCTCCTATTCACATGACATGAAGCCTGTACAGAGGCTGTGGTTGAACAGTGATACAGTAGCTCTGTTAGATCACATTTCATGATATTTAAGAGGCATCCTGGGATATTATTGAGGCGTATCAAAGCTGGTTTATTGGCCTTAGAGAGTGCATATAAGACTTGCTCCTACTGATAGTTGGAGATGTTATGTTAGATTGGTTTTCCTAGGGGCTGCTAGGTGTAGGGGATGGGCGGTAAAGTTGGAGATAAGTTTATCAGCCAGAAGATTTGTTATATCTCCTGGTTCTGTGAACATGGCTCCATTTGCCAACAGTTTAATACACTGTTGTATGACATCATCCTTAGTGAAGGTAAATTGCTGCTGAATGCTAAACACATATCAGCTTTTGACACATAGTCCAAGAGCTCCATAATGTTTCTTCATATAGTCTGTGGAGGCACGTATCAAGTCTTTAATATGGAGTATGACTGATTCATACTGGTACTTGTGGTGAAATCACTTGATTGCATGCATAACCTGGTGTACCATGTTGGTTTGAGGGGTTGCAATGTTATCAAACAAGCAGGAAAGCGACAGTGAAGTTGTAAGGGTATTATTAGTTACACTAAAAATAATTGTGTGTGAGTAAATGCAAAGTGATATTAGCCTGACTACAGTTGCTATTGCTAAGATAGCTCTCAAAAGTTTTGAGTGAGGCAGATAAAATCCTGGTAAGTCAGTAATTACAGTTTTTATCTCCATTGGACTATGTACGCTTGATTTATGAGTGACATATATGTACTAGCCATAACCCAATGCAGGAGTGTTTATTTGATATGTATGCATTTAAAGCCACTATCCCACGTTTCTTTTTTATGTTAAAACTATTCAGGATGACAATGTAAGTCAGAAGCTAATCTCTCTCATGTTGCTTTTTTATATTACCGCTATTCATGGTGACAGTGTAATTCAGAACACTGTAGCCCCTGTATCTGACAGTGGCACTTATAGTGTTGTCTATGAGTATTTAAAGCAGGATATGTCTGCATTTACAGTTGAAGAATGGGAAGAGAAGAGGTGTCATTGATGGTGCAGCAGTGCACTGCACTTTCTCAGTACAAAACATGTTTAGGCATGTCTGCAATTGAGAGCATTTGAAAATCATAATTGCATGTTGCATAGAGTAGTGCATGTAAAACCCTACGTGAACAACATTCTAGCTGGTCGGTTTGGTGTTCTGAAATGTTTGCTTCTATGAATTAGCTTTTATCAGTGATAAAAGCATCTTGAAAAGTCAAAATTGATGCTAGTGGCACAATTATCCTTACTCTGGCCATTGTCTCTATAGTATGAGATTTGAGTGTCACAGTCATTATATATTAACTATGTGGTTATGAGGTCTAAGTTTGATTCTGGTGAATGTCAACCTTTCAAAAGTCTTTGTATGAAACCTACTTTTTTCTCGGTTGTCCTAGTGACACTATGTTTTGCCACTTGCACAGGAATGGGGCATCATCTCCACTGGATGAACAATCTCTTATATGTAATCTCTGAGCTGTTTATGAAACAGAAATGTCAGGAACTACAAAGCCTGCCTCAGCTTTTCAGCTAATTACTGAACATATGCTTCACAGTTCTTTTTCATACTGTGGTGTTGTACCAGATCTTGTTTATGTTACTCTTTTGTCTGCTGCCACTGAATGACTAAATGCTTTCAGATAGTAAACCATACTTTAAAACATGTGGTATGAAAAATGACCTTATGACATTGGAATGTACACTGAGGATAGAGACCAAAGTGAACCTAAGACACTGGAATGTACACTGAGGAGAGAGACCAAAGTGACCCTATGACATTGGAATTTACATTGAGGAGAGAGACAAAGTGACCCTATGAAACTGGAATATACACTGAGGAGCGAGACCAAAGTGACCCTATGGCTTGGCTTTGGAATGTCTACTGTGGAGACAGACCAATGAAACTCTGTCGGAGTGGATCACTGGGATTTATTTTATGGCCTAGCTGATCCCAGTACATTTATAGCTCATCACTGAGAAGGCCTTCTCTTAAGGATCCAAAACAGTAATCAAACTCTGATCAGATGAAATTGATTGGTGTGAGTATTCAGCTCCCCCCCCCCCACTTTCCCAGTGTTAACGTGACTGTATTCTTATGAGCTCTTTCTGCTGTTCCAGAATACATTCTTCAGACAGCCTACTAAAGTCCGCTTGACGGACTCCAGAATCTCCTGATTTGAAGGAAGACCATTTTGTAGATGAATCTCCCACAGCTTCTGACTTTAGTGGACTGAATTAAGTAGATATAGTCTCTACAGAAAACAGAAGCTATTTTTTCTGCATTTTAATGCCCTGATTACATTTTTAACCACCATTGTAAGTCTGTGAACAAGGCATATGTGGTTGTGTTTCCTGTCCATAAAACTGTCATTATATTTTGCAACATTACCACAGTCAATAAAACTTGATAATTTCTGTCTGCCTGTCTATCTTTCTGTCTCTAGCTCTCCATTTAATCGATGTATTTAACTATCTACCTGTTTCTCTATCTATCTTTCCATTTCTCTGCTGGGAAATTTTTGTTGAGTATAAACCATATTCTGCAGCACTGAGGGGAAGAAAAATCCAATAATTTCTCTAACTATCTGACAGTTTAGTTCAGAGAGTTAAGAATGCAATCTGTTAGGTACATGAATAGAACAAAGATGCATAGCTGTAAGTGGGAATTATGGGCTCAGTGCATACACTCAGTACAGGACTGAAGAGTGTTTTGACTGGTGTGCCACTGTTAGAATATTTAGAGTACAACTATTTGTATAGTTTTGGAAAAGAGAACAAGGTTATATTGTTTGTATAATAAGCGACTGTTAAGATATGTGGTAATTAGGAGTTTGGTTTTGTTAAAATATAAAGCTGTGATCTCCAGTCTTGAATTAGACCATTTGTATTACTTATAAAGAGTAAACATGTCATAGATTCTTGAAGGTCATCCTCTGGGGAATTTTAGTTTTCTGCACAATGCATGATGATTGCACTGTTTCTGAAGTAAGTTTCTGTTAGTAATTTGTCTATGCTACTAAATATGTGTTTCAATTAAAAACATATCCAAGTTATTAATGAGCCTGATCCCATAGTCCTGGGTTTGATTCCTTTAGTTTTCACCGTGAAATCTTTGTGATTCTGAGTAGGTCACTTTACCAGACTATGCCCAATGGACTTACCTGCTTAACAAATAAATAAAAATAAATAAAATGTTAGCAGCATTATATATATACAGTAATATATATATATATACAGTCAGGAAATCCTAATAATCCACAGCTAGTCATTTATATACAGCTATGTACACTATCCTAAAGTTATATAATAATGAAATCAGTCAGAATTGCTCAGAGCAGTATAGATTGTAGTGAAACTAGAACAAATGTCAAATAAGGGAACGCTACTTTAGATTGTAGTGAAACTAGAACAAATGTCAAATAAGGGAACGCTACTTTCTTAATGATTCTTAATGATTTACATAGATAATAGGAACTGATCTGTTTAATTACTGTTACACTAAGGTGAACAGCAGGCACTAGTTTAGTTATTATATTATGCTGCTATTGACAGTGCAATTCCAGGTGAGGATGAAGAACTGCTAAGACAACTTTCATGAAGGAGACCTTTAGCTTGTTGCTAAAAAGCATTAGGAAGATTATTTCAGACACTCCACATTACAGATGTGCATGTGGAAGCTGCATGCCTGTTTTAAGATGAATATGCATTAGGGATAAGTTAGCAGAAAAAAAAATGAGTGCCTAGGGATGGATTGAACTATATGGAAGCTTAACAGTGAACATTTTCAGGATGGCAGAGAATGAGATCAGCTGGCTCGATAATAGTTTTAGTTGGTTTCTTGAGTTAGATACTGTCCTAGCTAAATGACCTAAGGCAAACATTGAGAATCTGAGATTTGCATGTTCTTATCTGTGAATTATCATTAAGTTTAGATGAGAATGGACGCTTGCGTCATACAGAAAACTTGGTAGTAGAGAAGGCCTTGCTGAGGTGATGTGAACATATACAGCTATGAATTAGTAAGGATAGTAAAGCATGCCCAGTTTGTAGATTCCGTGTTTTAGAAGTAAGTTGATAAGAAAGCATGATGTAGGATAACACAGCATAATTTGACTGAAGAGACTACGTCTAGTGGGGTATTGTCTTTTGAGATATTAAAGACAGGGGATTTGTGGGTTGCATAAGGCTAGATTTAAATTAAACTGCAAACATGGATTTTCTATCCAGAATTCAATGCTAGAGAATAACTATTTTAGGATTCTTAAGATTTCAGCAGGAGTCTAAATGACTATTAAGGAATAAAGCCATTGGTGCACTGCCATCTGATTAAAAAAGATGGTGAACAGGAATGGGCAAAGAGCAGACCCTTGCTGAATGCTCAGGATAACTAATGATTTTTGAGAAGTAATGTTAGATCATTTTATGGCTTATATTATGCCACAGAAGTGGCTGATGAATAGCTTCTGGGAGGTGAAAGGCAAATTACAGTGTGTGAGCCTATTGAGTCCACTGTGAAGAGCAATCATATGAATAACTTTTGACAGAATTTAGAACAAAGACCAAGCAGAGTGTCAAAGATCCAGTCTGGAGCAAAGGTGGTCATTGAAAGTTAATAGTGCAGTTTTGTTTCCTTGGCTGAAGAGAATGGTAGGTTGAGCGACTCTTACCATATTGTTCTCATTCAGCTGTTTTAGCAGTTGTTTAGTAATCATTTTTCAAGCAATTTGATTGCGGGAGGGAATTCAATAATTAGCTGAAAAGTTATTGTTTTCAGTGGAATTGCATTCTCTTTACAGTTTAACTACAATAGTTCATTTTGCATTATTTTTAATGCAGCCTTTTGCAGTGGGTGATGATCTGACCATTTTATCAAGTTCTACAGAGCCTGTTAGGAAGTTCTTCCCGGTGGTCTTTACAAATCTAAAGAAGGAAAAAATGCTGCTTGTTTAAAAAAATGTAGGAATTCCTGCCTGATGCTCCTACCAATGCACCTGCCATTGCCATCACTGAATAATACAGATAATGATAATAACAAGTGACAGACTGTATACACTACACAATGGCCACTAGTGGCCATACAGTCTGTGGCATGACCAATGATCTCCATAGTCGTAGTGACGACATTTTTCTCTGATGAATTCTTTATAGCTGCAAATGCATTTCAACAGTTAACATTGTAGAATAAAAGCAGCAGCTGACATCCTGCCCAGGGTGTTCTTGTCGCATAAAGCCACTTACACAGCATGTGAGGGGAGTTCTATAGTGCCACTTACTTATTTCTAGAGCTGCTTTGATAAAGATTTTATTTTTATGGCATGATGTTTACAAAACTCGTAAAGTATTTCTGCACACAACATACACACACACAAGCACACGCATGCGTGCGCACACACACACGCACATACACAAATGCACACACACACACACACACACACACACACACACACACACACACACACACACACACACACACACACAGAAATGCATGCATGCATACACACATACGTGCACGCACACAAATGCATACACACACACAAATGCACACACACACACACACACACACACACACACACACACACACACACACACACACACACAGAAATGCATGCATGCATACACACATATGTGCACACACACAAATGCATACACACACACACACACACACACACACACACACACACACACAATACTGCACATATTTATACTTTTTTAATAAGTTTTATGCCTCCTTCACAAAGTCCTAGAAGTTACGCATGCAGTACTCAGATGGGATCACTGGAGACTCAGCAATGTGTGTGTGTGTGTGTGTGTGTGTGTGTGTGTGTGTGTGTGTGTGTGTGTGTGTGTGAATTCTGTCATTTGGTGTAAGAGTCTTACAAATTAAATACTCATGTTACTCATATTACTTATTGACATTCCTCAGAAGGTGACAATTCCAGCATGGAATTATGTTGTTGATCTGGTTGCACAAGGGACTCATAAATACATTTCCTTCACCATTTTGTGAGCTATATATGCCATTAAAATGTTCCCTACATTAATTTTCTTCCTGTGTTTTTTGCTTTTCCAAGAACCCACAAAATATACACACTACAGCAGGTAAGACATTCTAAAAGGTGTGAACAGTATGTGTAGTAGTTGATACTACACACAGGGAAGGAGTCTACCCTGACTTTTCTCTGTTTCTATGATTGCCCTGAAAGGGTTTAATATTTCATTTGATTGACATATAATTATTCCAAACAGAAAACTTCTAATACCTCAGAAATTCACTACTCAAAACAGTGACACTCTCAAGGTTACAAAACATAAAATGTTTGATTTGCTGGGGCAAGCCCTTCTGCACCACACTATTGTGGGGGGCAAGTCCTGTAGCCTGGAACTTATACTAGTTCTGAGATTGTACAATCTTGGGGAAGATGGAGAAAGTGATAAAAATGGAAAATTCACTTTCTCCCTCTTTTTTGAGTTTAAATGCCATTACAAGATGCCAGTGACTTTCACTGATATTAGTGTGAGTGCCAGTCAGTTGGCCAGTGACAAACAGTAGCTTTCCCATCTTGATAGGTGTATTTAACTACTAGGGTGCATTTTGCATCCCCCCAAAAACTGGAACAAAACAAGACCTTTTCATAACATACCACATTGCATGAAGGGAGAAACTAGCTGCCTTTCCTACAATCTCTTTCTACAGTGAACTTTAAGGTGTCTTTATAAAGGTCAAATATTTTCTAACTCTCATAAATATTGTCCACAGAATTAAGTATATTTACTGAGTTTATGCTTTTATTTATGGATCTGTTAAATTTATGTACATTGTTTCAGATGATACGCTGCTTAAGATCTATTAATCAGATCGTATATCTGATACTTCATAGAGACTGATGAAGATGTCACTCTCCTTTTTGGTCATTAAAAAGAATAAAAACATTTTCTTAATCATCACCCACTGTGCTTTCATGTCTCTTCATTTTTTTTGCTACTCTGTCTCTGCAGATATTGTTCAACTTTTCTGTTTGCCTCTGTATCAGTGTTGTACAGAACTATTCCAAACAGAATAATTTGGGGTTCCCTCCTCTTTTCCCCTGTCTTTATTTCCCCCCTTTGTTCCTTTATTCTAATTCATCCCCTTTTTATTTTCACAAAGCAGTAGTACAAATACCACTCCCTCCCTGTGTCATGTAAAAACAAAAACAACACATTCTCCAAAATATGCATAAACAGTTTAAAATGGAAAACAGAACAAGTAAACAGACTTATAAAATACGTGTTCAGCTTACCTCAGTAATACCTGTTTCTCTTTGTTCTGCTCCTTAGTATGATCACCTGATCATGCGTGCAGGTCTACTTCTAACCCCTGTATTTCAAATTACCAACTGAATTCCAAACCAGGCTATTTCTTCAGGAAGCTTTCAGACCTGTAACAAAATAAAAGATGAATTCAGCTAAAAGTTTCTTCCTTTTTTTTCTGCTAAGTATACATTATAAAAATTTGAAGATGAAGGTCCTTTTAGCTCCTACCTCATTGCTGCTTCATACTTCTGATGAACATCATTAATATCACTGCATGACATATCGCAATTGAAGGCACCAGGCTGACATATAGCCCTGTTAATGTGACTGGGCTGGCATATAGCCCTGTTAATATGACTGGGGTGACATATAGCCCTGTTAATGTGACTGGGCTGGCATAAAGCCCTTTTAATGTGACTGGGCTGACATATAGCCCTGTTAATGTGACTGGGCTGGCATATAGCCCTGTTAATGTGACCTGGCTGACATATAGCCCTGTTAATGTGGCTGGGCTGACATATAGCCCTGTTAATGTGACCGGGCTGACATATAGCCATGTTAATGTGACTGGGCTGACATATAGCCCTGTTAATGTGGTTGGGCTGACATATAGCCCTGTTAATGTGGCTGGGCTGACATATAGCCCTGTTAATGTGGCTGGGCTGACATATAGCCATGTTAATGTGGCTGGGCTGACATATAGCCCTGTTAATGTGACTGGGCTGAAATATAGCTCTTTTAAAGGCAATAGGCTGAATTTCATGCACAACTTTCATAGCTGGACCTTAATCTCATGCTTATTACATTTAATAGGTTCCTCAAAGACAACAAAGTTTTAACCTTCTGAAGATATCACTGTATCATAACCACAGTGAAAGGGGAAAAAGTGCTAAATTATGATACACTCAATCTCCTGAAGTCTGTTTTAACATAAATCGATCAACTTTACCACTGATGAATTTATTTGCAAATATTCACCGATCAAATCCCTAACACCCATTTTAGTACATGAAAATCAAACAAGACCATTATAGAATATTATATTAGTTACTGACTCTCTGCAAGTTATCATTTCCCTGTTTTAATTTGTATACCTGTGTATGGTTCCACTATTAAACCTCAAATGAATTAAACCCAAGGAACTGCAATGCCCCAAACAAATGCCCAAAACAAAAAAGGGTGAAAAGTGAAACTATATGCATTTTTTTGCTGTGTTGTGGGCAAGTCCTCTGTACCCCTATACCCCCTGAACTTATATATAGTAACTATAAGGTCACACAAACATGAAGAAGAGACAACTCCCAAATCTAGGAAATTAGTAAAGGCATTGATTTCATGCATGGTGTTGATTTCATGCATGTTGTTGATTTCATGCATGGTGTTGATTTCATGCATGGTGTTGATTTCATGCATGGTGTTGATTTTATGTGTGGTATTGATTTCATGCATGGTGTTGATTTCATGCGTGTTGCTGATTTCATGCATGGTGTTGCTTTCATGTGTGTTGTTGATTTCATGCATAGTGTTGATTTCATGTGTGGTATTGATTTCATGCATGATGTTGATTTCATGCATGTTGTTGATTTCATGCATGGTGTTGATTTCATGTGTGGTATTGATTTCGTGCATGATGTTGATTTCATGTATCTACTAACAGTGATTTCAAATGCTAAATAACCATCAATGTTTTGATCCCGTGTCTTGTAACTCGGACACCTGATGCTCAGGAAGTAGACGGTCAGTGACCCGAAGAGAAGCAGATGTGCGTATGTATGGTATTTGCAAACGAATGAAAAACTGTATACACTATAACTTTCTGACTGATAATATAAAAAATTGGAAGTAGGGAAATACTTCACTAAAGTTAGAACTAAATGTACAGAGTTTAACAGAAATGAAATGAGTGAAAATGTTTAACAAAAGTATAAATAGGTTTTACATTTTTAACACAAACCAGTCCCTCATTTCAGAAGAATGAATATGCAGGCAGAAATTTTAATTTTAGCGTTTTTCCTTAAATTCTTCTATATGTGGGCAAAAATGAACCAGTTAAATCCAATGTTTCTGACAAAGCAATATCTTGTGTATATGAATAGCTGAACTCAAAATTTACTGAGGAACTTTGGAAAAATGATCATGAATGAACAATGCAGTATTTCAGAATTCACTAACAAAGTTAGATTTATGAACTTCCTTAGTGTTGTTGTTATTTTGTCTGACACCTCAGCAGACACACACATGCACACATGCCTACTCCATATATCTACTACCTTAAAATGGCTCTATTTATGCTGCCACAATTTACCCTACTCCCTCACATGTATACACACCTAGGGCAGGAGTGCTAGCTGGGATCACTGTACTAGCATGCCTTAGTGGTACAGGTGAAGAGATACCTGAGTTGGAAACCCTGATATGTTGACCCTGACTGCTTCTTGGATGCTTAAACTTCTCAATCTGCTAGAATTCCCACTTCTTTACTTGTATATATTATAGTCTTATCTACCTACTAGGTGCATGCATTGACTTAGTTATTTAGACTTTGTTAACTGGATAGGTGGGCTGATTCATGAACCCTTTTTAGCCACAACCCAGGTGCATATGCACCCAGTACAACAGTACAGTACAAATGTAATAAGCAACTATAATAGTACAGGACAAATGCAATTACACAGGACACATAATGCATATGCAGGCAGTGAGTAATATGCACACAATGAATAACATAGCAAAGTACACATCATACCTCTCAAATGTCCAGATTTTTGCCTCATATATTTTGTCTGTTTTTTCATAAAATTGTGTTTTTCTGACAAATCACTTGCAAATCATTGAGGACTGAAGTCAAAAAATAATGGCACACATTTGAGTTTCCGACTTCATAACCTACAGAAAATTCATGCTAATGCAAAACTTGTAAGTCTACTGACTTCTAAGCTTATAAAAGCAACATTTAAAAAGTGCCCCTAATTTTGGGCATTTGTTCCTCTGTTATTTGTGCCTTCATCCAGACTTCTTGCTCTAAGAGGTTGAGAGATATGGTACCCATATAGTACTATATACAGAATGGGCCACTGTAAAATAAAATGAACCTGAGTAATGCACAATAGTGCAGAAAGAAGTGTGGTAAGGATTACATAGCCTATATCTGAACGTGTTGTTACCCAAATACAGGAAAGATCATAGTGGCACAATTACATACAAATTTACATATTTATGAGTAAGTGGCTTTTCAAGTAATCTTGCAGTGGCATACTTGTAGAGTCATGAATGTCTAATCTGCATTTTTCATCTTTCAGTTTTCTGTTAAACATATTGATTCATGAAGCTGTCAAATGTTTCTATAAACACTTGGATGAAAAGTGTTTCAGACTTCTCTGAATTGTTTTGACAAACATTCTCAAATATTCTTGAAACGGACTTGTTATATTTACAAATACATTCACTGCATCTATATTTTGAAAAGTTAATATCAGAATAAATAAAATATGTGTATTAAATCTGCTTAAGTACCTTAGTAATTAATGACAGAGCAACCCATCTAGTATGTTTTCTGGTCGTGCAATAATAAGCTACCCTTAGAAGTATGATTAGTGACCTTTGTAAAAGGAATCAAGCCTGACAAATTTAATTTAATTTATTTATAACGTTGGGTGGCATGATGCCAGGGCACTTCTATGGCCTAGGCTTTTAAAGGCTCCAAGGCCATTAGCCTAGTACATACCTATGAAGCTATGAACCTATGTGCTAACTAGGTAAGTGAGCTGGTTCCTCATAGATACCTTTCAATTACAACCTAAAGCACACTGATAAATAGGATATGTATGAACGGATCAATGCAAGAAGTCAGCCAACATGTTTTTTATGCCAGAATATTATTCAGAGGCAGTAGGACTACTAGAGAAAACCCGCACAGATATGTGTAGAACATGCAGAGTCCATATAGACAGTAACTGGATGTCAGGTTCAACCTAATGACCCTGCCATAATGTGGCAGAAATCCTAACCTTTGAGGAACCATACTGTTTGAATAGTACTACTGATTAGCATTCCTCCTCCTTCTCTTCCCAATGCTACAGTCAAGAAGGACAGCTCGCAATGATTGCTGCACAGCCAGGCTACTTAAAAATAAAAATGTTTGTGCTCATTCAGTTTTTCCACAAGTACTGTGTCTGCCATCTACTATAATCTGTGGTAACCATTGCTGTGCAGTTTTAATTTCATATTGGACTCTCTCATATTCCATGCCAGCCATAGGTTAGCTAACAATGTTTATCCTAATTAACTACTGACTTAGTGACTGCTGACTAGTCCTTTGGTATTGGTAAAGCACCCCTGCATTATCAATCTTACTGCAAAGCCATATGATGCATCTGTCACAGCTGTCTTTTCTTGGGACTGATGTGCATATCTGCTGTGATGTGAGCCAGTATGCTGAGTGGGAGGATGAAATCTTCAGTAGAGACACTAAGGATTGCAGATTCTGTGCTGTTTATTTACTGCATTCAGGTATATTGGGCATTATGACATGTCATCACTTTTTCAGCATTTTTCTATAGATCACGGCCAGTATTCACTTAGGATTTCTGAGATGTGCATGAACGAGCGCAGCTGATTTATGCCGATGCATGATGACCTTGAAAGTGCTTATCTAAATGTGCAAATAATAAGATGCAAATGAGGAGTGATGCAAATCTTTGTATGCTAATGAATTATGTTTTTCCAGCATTGGTATTCATAGTCAGATTTTCTGCCTTTTACAGGATTGTCACAGATGTGGTATATAAAGGGATGCATCTCTAAATGTATCGCAGTTCCAGTCAGTGAAAATGCTATCAATTCCTGTGAGCTTTGCTATTTCTAGGTTTGAGTTGCTTGTCTTGGCTGAGTTAAAACCACTTGCAACCAGTGGTGAATACCGGCCAAGAAAGTAAAAGTATAAGCAAAGGGTTACTTATTATAACTTTGATAATCAGGAAATCAATCATAGGTTCAGAGTGGACATGGACATTAGTGGGGATGTTTGACCCCCATAGGGGCACTAGAGGAATGTGTGGACTTCCAGTTCCTGCGAACACCAAAGTATGTATAGCCCTCAGTATACCTGCTACATGGACCTTCCAGAGACAGACTATGGACATGCTGTGGATCTCACAGGCATCTTCCTCTAGGATACTGCTGCAGTTCCTGGATGTACTCTCAGCACATGTGGATTAGTACATCTATTTCCCATTGTCACCTCAAGATCAAGCCATTGTCCCTGCTCTATGCCATTTCAAAGTAGTGCTGGACATCATTACCTACACCCTGGAGGTCTCTAAACATTGACTCTCTGCAGCAGTGCTCTGTAACCTAACAATGTCATGGCAGCCAATGCTTTATGTGTTTCCTTTGGTTGCTGTAAAGAATTTCTGAACCTAAATCCCCTTTGTAAAGGTGTCACTGTGGACATTGCTTCCTCTGAGTGCCTGACATCATTCTCAAAGTGTTCCTCTGGGTTTGGAGATACTGGAGTAGAGATGCAGGGGTGTTTCTCCTGTACATCTGTGAATGCTCTGTCAAGTCATTCTTGACTTTGAGTTGCACTGTCACTTTCTCTAGAGTTACTAACATATTGTGTGTTGACAGAACCTGCCATTAAACTTGGAGACTGCCTGCCACTCCCTTCAGGGTGCCTCATAAATATAACTATGCTATCATCAGCAGTAGCAGAAGGATCACAAGACATCATCCACATTTATTGGTATAGTTGAACTGTGTTTCTGATGCTGACTTAAAAGCTATTACAAAGCATTAATAACAATAATAATGCAACAGCATACAGTACAGTGTGCTTGCAAGGGGGTGAGTGGGACATGTGCCACGCATGCAGCCTTCATTTTCATTATTTGATGATGTACAAGGCTCACCAAATAATAATGACTTGTGACACTTTTAATTACATCATTCCTTTTCAACATTCAATTTTCCCTCTGTAACTGTGTGCTACTAATTTTAAACCAACCATCATGAGCAGAGAAGTTTTCCTGCTGTTACATACATTGGTAAGATGGAGGAGTGTCCACACCATGCCTAGTTATTCCTGTTGCACCATCTTCAATATCATAGTCATAACCACTGATGGACAGCAGGTTTTCATTTTCTGTAGTTAAATGAATAAGATTTGGAGGCCTCCCTGTAGTGGTACGGGAAATGGCATTCTGCCTGGCCTTGCTTCTAGCATATGCTACCATTTAATTTGCCTGTCATCCTTGTTCATCCTGACTTGTCTGAGCCACCCCCCTTACCAAAAATAAGTTTCCCACATATTCTAAGGGCTGCCATGAGGACATGATTTTCCTCATGGCTGAAGTTATCCTTTTTGTGCTTTGATCCCTTGTTTTCTGTCAGTACTGCATAAAAAATAAAAATAAAAACAAGGGGTTATAGTCAGAATGTGTGACAGTAAAGTTGGATGTAATTACCTCTTAAAGTGCAAAATACTGGCCAGCTAATCATGCCACCCACAGTAACAAACAAATATGATTATCTGATAGAAATCTCAATATATTCATGCAAAATGTAATATATGTTAACTACAGTTCATTCAATTACATTTGTCACCAGAAATGCATCCTTGCCCAATCCTGTTCCATTATCATGTTGTGCTAATGCTGCCTTTTTTCTCTCGCTGTCACAGCTAGCACATCAGAATCATCACACATGACCATTTATGTCCTTTGCACAGTAAAATCTGTGTAGTTAATTACTATAATTATACCTGTGTCTGCACAAACAGTAAACTACTCTTCTGTAATGAGCATTTTCTGTAATCACTAATCAGTTCCACTGCTGATATCATGAAATGGAACTTCAAAATGACAGAAATGTATCAGTTAGTCAATGCTTTCATAACATGCAAAGCATTCATCTAAGCTCATTACAAATGAACCTTAAAGCAACACTGAAGTAATTTTTAAGTGTTTCTTATAAAATAATAATTTTAACAAATTGTCCTTACTTTAGTATGTCTACAGCATCCAAATATACTTACAACCTATCTCAAATATTTCCAAATTAATATGGTGGAGCTCAACTTATTGATGAAAATTCAATGCCATTTACACATGGTATATGCAAATCAGGCTAATTTATATGGATAGCTATGAATTGTAGTAGTACACAAACATGTCCTGAGGTATATCTGCAAATGTTGGCATTTCAACAATTGTGAACAATCGTTCAACGTTACATGAACTTATTTCAGAATGACATGGATGCACTTCGGACATTTCTGAAGACCACAGCACTATGCAGCTAACCCAAGCTTTTTGCTAGAAGGCACGAATGGCCTTAGGCTAGCCAAAAATTATGCAGTTAAAAAAAAATGGAATCATCTGAATGTTAGGTTTGCAGAAATCTGAAGCTTAATTCCTGGCTATCCAACATTGTGTGTCTTAGCAGCTCAAACTCATATAATCATAAAAGTGAAAATTCACAATGGTATGGACATTTAACGCCCCCCCCCCAAAAAAAAAAATGCATTTATACTGTACTACATGATACATACTGCTGTTAGGGTACAAAACAAATAACTTTTACCAATAAGCATTATCAATGCAACTTATTAACCACATATGTATGGTTTTTATGAACATGGAAGGGAAAGGTAAGTGGTTTTCTTTAAGAAAAATCAGTATGTGACAAAGCAGTTTTGGTTACACCAACTTGCTAGTAGTATTAACAGATGTTGCAGTGACCATGTTAGAAAGAAAGGTTTGGTTAAGGTGCTGTCACACCCAACAGGGAGCGGTTCTAACTCTGATTAATATATCCCTGACCATACTTTCCTCATTTTTGTTGAGGCACTTCAAAAGATGGCAACTCCAGTGAAGGCATGAGGCCACGCTCCTAGCGGGTCTAATAAAGAGATCTTCATTATGCTTTACCTTTTACAAGATTCATACCTGGAGAAGACTGAGGCATGCACAAAAAATAGCACCTAGAAAAAAAAAATTGATATCTGGCAAGAGTTGGGTGACTACCTGTCAACCCTGTCAGATAGGTAAAACCCACTTCTGCCAGCAGTGCTGTCACAGATAGGAAGACTTATCAAAGAGTACGGCTGGCCAGCTGGCTGACTGGGTAGACCAGGTTACAATGAGAAGGCCAGAGTTTTCTACTAAGTAAAATATTTGGCTTCTTAACTGAGTCATATTAACAACAAAAAAAAAAAGGTTAACACACTTGCATAAATACAGGTATTTGCAAGGACAGATCTGTGTACATGAAAATATTACTTGTACTGTTATTATAAAATGCATCGGAAATCATGGTCATGTTTGCAATCATACCTGAATCGTCTGTACAAAGAGGAATATCAAAACATTTAATTGATTCTAATCATATATACCAATGTCACATAAGTGCATTAATACAATAATATGTATATGTAACTCTGTAAATCATGTACTAGGTTTAATGCTGACTGGATTTATCATGTTACGAAATAAAAATTCCAATTACACTTTTATAGTTTATTACCATCACAAGAAAAGAGTTATAATAGTTACATTAGAAGAAGCCAATTCTGTGCAGGCCAGAGAAACATAACTGAAACAGTTGATTAACACAGTTGTTTGCTCAAGTATTTCTTACAGCATATGCCACATGGCTGAAATCTCACAAACCACACCATAGTAACTATTCCTCGTAAAATTTGTGTTTTTCTGGCAAATCACTGAAGACTGAAATAATTAAATGTCATACATTTGAGTTTCAGACTTCATTTCCTTCAGAAAATGCATGCTAAGACAAATCCTGCTAGTCTAGCAACTTTCTAAGTCTATAAGAGCAATATTTAAAATCTATCCCTAACTCTTGGGCCTTCGTGCCCCAGTTATTTTAGTTTTTGCCCAGATTTCTTGTGCTAAGAAGTTGAAAGGTATGGTATGTAATGCCTTAGCTTGGGGGTGGGGGGGGGCAGGTTAGTCAATTAACTTGATCAGGCTTCATCCTGTGATTTGGTTACAGGAGACATGAGCCTGAATCCTCTACATCAACTAACAAACTGCTGAAGGAATTGTGAATTTCGATGAACGCAAGAACCTGAATCCTCTAGTCTACACCAACTACCAGAATGCTGACAAAATTGTGAGTTTGAGTTTCAGTATGTTTTCAGGGAATTATGAGTTTCAGTGGGTTTTCATAGAACTGTGAGTTTCAAGGGAAGAGAAGTTTACTGTTGCTCATGCCAAGTCTGTTTTCCATGTGCAACTGTAGAATTTGAAATCAGTGTTAGTAGCATAATTGCCTTTGGTGCAGAAGGCTGCAGATTCTGCTCCCACACCATGCAGAACAGATGGAGTGTTGGTGTTGCTGTGCCCTTTCAATTGCAGATTATTTGGTGGGTTTTAAGGGGGATAGGGGTTCTGTACTCCTGAGTGTGTCCTCCTTTGTATGAGATGCCTAGTAACTATGAACTTGTCTGTTAGTCATTCCCTATTGCAATATTACCAGCTTATCAATTTTTTTTAATGTTACATAGGCAATTAATCATTCAAGGGCAGTAGGCACTGAATTTGAGGATGATACACTGAAATATAAAGTTGTGTAGCAACCTCTCCATTAGTTACAGATCTCTTTAATGTGGAATTATTCGGATGACTTTTACTTTTGCAGAAATTGTGCTTATTAACTGATATTGGTAGATTGTAATGACAGATGTCTGAGTGGTCTTTTATGGTTGACATTTTCTGAAATAGGTAGTTTTGTCATTATTGGTTCATACATTTTATTTCATTGCTTACTGGAAGGATGTTCAAAACTACACATTTAAAACACATTCTAACAAATGGTGTTGAAATATAATTTAATACAATCAGAAAAGGGAATCAAAGAACACATACATAGGTTCATACGTTCATAGGTTCATAAGTTCATAGGTTCATAGGTGTTTACTAGGCTAATGAACACAAGGGCCTTTTTAAGCCTAGCCATGCATCCTAAATCTCTGACAAGTTCTGGTACCCTTGATAAGTGTAAGCATGGGACTGGGAGAGGAACCATTTACAGGTTACCTGTTTTCATTAGATACATAGGTGCCAAACCAGGGATGAATTTCCGGTTTCCCATCCAATTATCCAAGTAACTCTTGAATTGGATTAGGGAGGAATTCTGCTTCACATGGATGGGGAGCCTGTTCCATAGATGGGATAGTCTCTGGGATACATACCTATCTCTCCAACAGGTCCTATTTATATTACAGGCAAGGTTTAGTCTGTAGAACAGGTAATTCTGGCACTATCTGTTTTGTGGATATGCAGTAGGTCCATCAAAGTGGGGTCTGACAATGTCCTGTATGCCTGGCATAGATCTCCCCTCAAAAGCCTGTAGGAGGCAGAATACAGAGATAGGGCCTTGAAGTGGTCTGCATAGGATGTGTTACTTACACCCTGTATTCTTTTAGTGAGGAACCTCTGTGGACATTCCAGTTGTTGGATATGCCTGGTTAGGTACATACCAAAGGGAGAATTGTACTCAATGACAGGTCTGATGAATGCCGAATACAGTGGAACAATGACTTCCTTGGACTTAGATGCCATACCTTTTTTTATAAGTTGCGCAACATAGAAGGATGTCCTCACCACTGTAGACACGTGATGATCAAAGACTAGATTACTATCTATGTGTGTCCCTAAGTCCCTGACTACTGGGTCAACTCTAAGGGGTGTGTTGTCAATATGATAATTACCAGGGATGAATGACTTCCCAAAGGATACTGTTATGCATTTCTTGGCATTTAGTTTTAGTTCATGGCTCTGACATTAGTTGTTTGTCTGTGTCAGCCCCTCCTGGAGAACATTTGTGTCAGTGTGAGATTCAATGACAGCTCCTAATTTGCAATCATCTGCAAATTTAGTCAGTCAGAGACCACTGACATTGGTCTTGACTTCTGAGAAGTAAATGCCAAAAAGCAGCGGTCCAAGGACTGATCCCTTAGGAACTCCACTTGTTATGGGCCTCTTTGTAGAGATGGACTCCCCAATTCTAACTTCCTGGGTCCTGTCTGTGAGCCAGTTGGCTATCCACTAGGTGACACACTTGTTTGTACCTAACCTCCTGATTTTGGCAACAATGCCTGAGTGGGGTATTGTGTCAAAAGCCTTGGCCAGGACAAGGTAGGCCTTGTGAATGATGTTGTCCTCACCCATTACTTTGGTGACCTTCTCAAAGAAGTCCACCAGGTTGAATAGGCATGATCGCCCTTGACAAAACCAAACTGGGTTGGGTCCAGTGTCTGGAGGTTTACTATATCTCTGTTGATCATCTCCATGATAATTCTTTCCATGGCTTTACATATAAGACTAGTGAGACTTATGGTTCTATAGTTTCCAGGGTCTGTAGATGGGACACCTTTATGCAGAGGGATGACTGTTGCCTTTCTCCATTCATGAGGCACAAAGCCTGTTTGGAGGCTACAGTTAAATAGTAATTTCAGAGGCCCTAATAGGTCATGTTTCATGCTATTTAGAATGCATCCTGAGATATTGTCTGGGCCCATTGATGCACTGTTCTTGGTCTTAGAGAGAGCATTAATCTAGTGATAGTAGGGGGAGTTATATTTGATGATATTTCCTAAGGGAAGATTAAGGGGCAGAGAGGGATAAAGTTGGAGATGAATTTATCAGCCAGTAGGTTTGCTGTATCTTCTGGTTCAGTATAGGTTGCTCCATTTACAATGAGCTCTGCACACAATTGTGTATTGACTTTGAGGTTGTAGACATAGCTAAAGAATGCTTTGTGGGTGTCCTTGGCCTGGGAGGCAAATCTTACCTCACATTTGGCTTTGGTAGACTTTATTTGTCCTCTGAGTTGTTTGTTTAGTTTGATGAGGATGCTTTTATCCTGCTGGGTGCTGTGCCTCTTACTTTTTGCCATGATTTTCTTCCCCCTGTTATACATCCGATTTATTTTGTGATTCCACCTGGGTGGCTTGTTTTTTGAGTTAGTTCTGTACTACATGGCCCTAAAAATGTGTGCAAGGAGCCGATGGTTTGGAAACGGCCCAAATGTAAACTTAATCCTCCACTGGCCAGATGCATTTTCTTTGAATGCGAGTTTTAATGCCATTTCAATGAATGTGACTCGTTTCAAGGGCAGAGAAGTTTACTGCTCATGCTGTCTGTTTTCATTGCAAGACTGCATTGTTTGTTTAGCAAATGGTTATTAGTGTTTGTGCTATTTTATTTCAATATCTGTAATCATTGTAGAAGTAAATAAGAAAACAGTATGCACACTGATAGGTTTTAACAGCGTTTATGGTAACTAGAGAGAAATAGCCAAGTAGTAGAACACTAGAATGGCTGGGGAGAGGGCTGCTGACAGGAATGGAAAAAGAGGACGGGAGTGGGGAATAAATGGGCAGAGTTATGGGAGGTGTGAGGGGTGCATCATTGCTCCGGCCCTACAAAACAGTCCCAATTTCTCATGTGGTCCCTTGAGAAAATTAATTTTCCCACCCCTGCCCTAGTAAGAATGCAGGTTGGTGGGGGTGAGGTTACTGTGACAAGTGAAAGACCACCACAAACTTTTCTCAAACATGCTGTTTTGCTTTAATATTACCTATTAAATCTGGCACATTTCTGCAGAAAAGGATACACAAACTTCCATAACTTGTTACATTTCTGTAATTGTAAATCAGTTATACCAGAGCGCAGTATTAAGTGTATTTTGAAAACAATATTCCACACACATTTCATATGTATTATTTTCCTCTGGAATGATAGGGAATATTGGCAAAGTATTGTACTAATTCATACACCTATGCATGTGCAAGAGAAAATAAAAAGAAAACAAAATGGAATTATTGCTTAGACAGGAATAAAGACATATTTATATGTATAAGAAATGCAAATACTGGTAAACAATTGTTGCCTTCTCTCTTGTAGTCATAGCTGAGAAAGACATTACATACAATAGCCAGCAGCGACAGTGAAGAATAGAAAGACTGGTGGAATCTTCTGGTAAGTATAACAATAAAAATAAAAGAGAAAGAAGCACTCTTTTTACAACTGTTTTCTATATTCCTTATAAGAAAAATATATTGTTATAGCTTTGCAGATGAAATGAATGCAAATGAAGACTTTACAGTTCAAGCTAATGTTTTAACGTGATTTTAACCTAATTATCTTCACTAATTACAGAGCATTCTAGTATTGTATTTAATACATTGCAAGTATGTAACTTGACAGAAACAGACACACCCCTCCAGGAAGTCACAAGCATTTTCCATTTGAATTCATCACAAGTATGTATAAGCACTACTCATATCATTCTTCACAAATGCAAAAACACAGCTGAAACCAATTGCCCCATTGTGTGCAGAAGCACTTTCCATACACAAATTTTATTTCATTAAAGATTTTAATGCAGTGTTTTAGTAATGTATGAAATAGTATGTAAACACGATATGTGGATTTATTGTGCTTTTACTGTTTTGTCTCTCCCAACCCTTTTTTCTCTGTTTTTCTTATTTTCCTTATGCATTTCTTTCTGTCTTTGTGTTTTGTTTCTTTCCAATTTATTTTCCTTTTTTTACATGTTCAAATCCCTCAGGAATACACTGGCCATGTACCTCCCAGATTAGGGACAGCTTACCCTCTGTCCATCTGTGGATGTCTTCACAGAGTTGGAATGGAGGTGCTGGCACTTGGCAGCCTGGCAAGCCCCACAGAAATGGGGCTTCAGAGATTGGTCGAGTATGTACAGGTAGAGGTAGTGGATAGGAGAATTCAGCCAGACAAAGCCTCTCTTTAGCATGTAGAAGACATGCTGTCCCAGTTCGTGCCAACCACTGCAAGAAGTGAGCTCAACAATGGGGTGCTCTACTGCAAAACCATCTGCCAGTGGTCATGTTTGAGGCTCTGTGGATAGGAATCCCAGATGGAATTTTCTTAGCCCTTCTTCCCTTACCCTTTCTCCTTCACCCACTTACCTATTTTCCACCCACACTACCCTCTCATTAAAAAAAAAAAACTGAAAAAATAGGCAGGTTTATCCCTGATGTAGATCAGATCACAAGTGAAGTGTGCTGTTTCTTTAAGAAGCTTGTCAAGGCTGTATGTGAACATATAAATTCCAGACACGTGCAATCTCTAGTGCCATTTTGTAAGAGCAGTCACAGTGAGACCATGAATGGTTGCAGTTGTTAGTTTGTATATATGTTACTTAAGTTAAAATCAGTAAACCTCTGTAGTAATGTGTTTGTATAGAATAAAGCTGCTTGAACAGAATCCACAAACATTCTTCTATTGTGTCCAAAGTAGGAGAGTGACACCTGACAAAAACATAGTCCCCATCCTCTCCCCATTCCTCCAACACAATCCCTCTTGATGTTTCCCCTTTTGTGCTCCACTCTTTGTTTTGTCTCCCCTTTTTAAATCTGTTTTATCACCCCCTTTCTATTCTTTAGTGAAACCATCAGGGTCCACACAAAAGGATACCACTATATAAATAATTATAAATCCCTATGATTATTAGCAAAACTAAACCAACCTGGTGGATCCCTTGCATAAATTGGCTATTCAACAAAAGAAAAGCAAATTGAAGGTCATGCTGCTTAATGCTGGGAGCCTTAACTTGAAAATGCACTCACTGAAGGCTGTCCTCATACTGGAAGATGCTGATGTCTGTGCAGTCATGGAAACTAAGGGTGGTGGAGTCTCTGTCTTCATTAAGGACAGGCACACCTCCAGACTGGTTTGCCAGCATGACACACTGGAATTACTACAGGTGCAACTGACAGCTGGCAAGACACTCATCCAAGTTATAGACAGCTATAGACCCCCCCCTCTATGACTCATGACACCCACTCCTCCTACCCGGACCTACTTGACTACATCAAGGTATCCCTTAACACCCTGATCCTTGGTGACTTCAACTACCCCACCATAGACTGGGTGAACAATTCCTGCACTAATGCACTCACCTAACGATTCCTTGACTTCATCAGTTCTAACACAGTAGACCAGTTCATCTCATCCCCCAGTAGGGGAGATAACATTCTGGACTTGGTTCTCACTAACATGTGTGACTGCTACACCATTCCCATACTATGTTCTTCCCTGGTGAGATTGTATCATCGGTCTATCGCATTTGAAGTATGTATCCCATCCAATCCCTTCCCCCAGCAGTAACCAGGCTAAAAAACTTCTCAAAAGCTGACTATAACCTCCTAAGGGAGGGTATCTGTAGCTTCACACCACCGCCCCCTCAGAGGATGTAGACAACTATGCTGAACAGTATGACAATGAAGTATAGGAGCACCTGTACAACTGCATGGATTCAGCCATACCCAACAGAACTAAAACCTAGTCCTCAAGGAAACACAAACCTGTCTGGTGGACATCCTCTATCAAAAGGGTTTACAACAAAAGGAAGAAACTGTTGTCCAAGGGTAATAAGGAAGAAATTCTAAATTGTAAAAACTCCCTTCTCACCCTCAACAAGCAAATTAGATCACTAGTGAAAACCTCAAAAGCCAATTATGAATTGAAACTAGCTTCATAAACAAAGGGAAACCACAAAGCCTTCTTCAGTTATGTCACGAACCTCCATGGCAAAGCCCAGGTTTGTTCCAAATTAATAGTTAATGGTACCGCTTACACTGATTATGTTGACTTAGCCAACCTGCTAGCTGATAGGGGGGTGAAGTCTGCGCTGAACTTATCTCCTTAAAGGCCCATTTGACATCCCCGATACTTGTCCCACACCTCACATCTCCATAGATCAAGTGTTAAAGGCCCTATCCAAGGCAAAAAAACATAGCTTTCATGGGACCTGATAGTATCCCAGGCAGTATTATGCACCATTTCAAGCAAGAACTAGTTTCACCATTGAGCACCCTATTTAACCAGAGTCTAAGTACAGGCTTCATTCCAGCAGAGTGAAGAAATGCCATTGTCATCCCCCTGCACAAAGGTGGCACCAGTACTGACCCTGAAAACTATCACCCCATTAGCTTGACAAGTCTGACCTGTAAAGCCATGGAGTGGATCTCATAAACATGGACATTGGCAAACTGCAGGCACTTGACCCCTTCCAATTTGGATTTGTCAAGGGCAGATATTGCCAGTTCAACCTGGTTGACTTCTTTGAGGCTATCACCAAGGTCCTCGATGAGAGAAAGTCAGACAAACAGCTTACCTTGACTTGGCCAAGGCTTTTGACACAATCCCCCACTCAAAAAGCTAACACAACTTGGTGCAAATCCCTATCTCATCAGGTGGGGTGCCAGCTGTCTCACTGATAGGATCCCAAGGTCAAAATAGGTGCCTCCACCTATGACAGCAGACCTGTCACTAGTGGCATTTCCCAGGGATCTGTCCTGAGACCCCTACTATTTGGCATCTATTTCTCAGAGGTCCAGGCAAAGACAAAGGGCCTGTGGCTGACCAAGTTTTTCGATGACTGTAAGTTGGGTGCTGTCATTGACTCCCCAAATGATGTTAACATACTGCAAGAGGGCCTCACAGCAACAAATGACTGGTGCCAAATTAATAGCCTTAAGATAAATGCAAAAAATGCATTATCATACCATTTAGCAAAAACACAGCCCCTACTGATTACCACATCAACAACAACCCCCTAAGCACACAACCTGTAGTGAGAGACCTGGGTACTCAGTTTGACACCAGTCTCACATTTGACCATCATGTAGTGGCAATGGTCAGAAAAGCCTTTTACTTACTCCATCTTATAAGTAAAGAGATTGTATCCAGAAAAAAGGAGGTTATTACCTCTCTGTACTCCTCCCTCATTAGGCCAATAATTGAGCATAATGCCCCATTTGGTATCTACCTCTCCAAACACCTGCACCAACTGGAAAGGCCACAGAAATACCTCACCAAGACAATCCATGACCTCCAACATCTGTCCTATGCGGACAGGCTCAAATCACGCCAATCTCACATTTGACCATCATGTAGTGGCAATGGTCAGAAAAGCCTTTTACTTACTCTATCTTATAAGTAAAGAGATTGTATCCAGAAAAAAGGAGGTTATTACCTCTCTGTACTCCTCCCTCATTAGGCCAATAATTGAGTATAATGCCCCATTTGGTATGTACCTCTCCAAACAAATGCACCAACTGGAAAGGCCACAGAAATACCTCACCAAAACAATCCATGACCTCCAACATCTGTCCTATGCGGACAGGCTCAAATCACTATCACTCTAGTCGGTATCATACAAATTGCTCAGAGGTGATCTGTGTCTTGGCTACAAGGCAATATCAGACCCTTTCCTTTGAGAGATGCTCTATAGCTGTAAGTCTAACTCATTGCACATTAACCACTCGATAGGCCTAAATCTAATTTGCAACATCAATAAAACCTGCTGGAGAGACAGGTTTGTCTCCCAGAGGCTGCCCTGTCTCTGGGATAGACTTCCAATACATGTCAAACACAGTACCTCACTGACCCTCTTTAAGTGCAACCTTGATGAGTGTATGGGAAATTACAAATTTGTCCCAGGGGTTCCACCTGTGTCCCTCATTGACAGGGGTGATAGGTGCTGACTGAGTTTTTTTGGGGGGGGGGTAACCTCTTGGCTAGGCCTGTAAAGGCCCCAGGGCCATTAGCCTAGTAACCTCCTATGATCCTATGATCATATGAAAAAAAAATCCTCTCCAAAGCCAAGAAGGAAGAGACAAAATAGTGTAAAAAGATATTCAGCAGTCTAAAGAAACAAATTATAGAGCTGGTCAAATCTGCCAAAGCAAACTATGGGGCAATGATAGTCTCCCAGGTGAAAAATAACATAAAGCTTTTTTAAATTATGTTCATAACCTCAGGGGAAAGACTCAGCAATGTGCAGAGTTAATCATGAACAGTGATACTTACACCCAGCCTGAAACTATAGCAAACTGGCTGGCCAGCAAGTTCAGCTTAAACTTCCCATCCATCATCTCCTACCATACCCAAAGAAATACCCACAACCGTTCCCTTAACAGTCATGAGGGAAGACATCCTTACTGCATTCACTAAAGCCAAAAACACAGCCTTCATGGGTCACAACAACATTCCTGGAAGCTTCTTAAAATAGCTTAAAACAGAATCTATAAGTGCCACTAGAAACTCTCTTTAACCACAGCCTTTAGACAGGCTTTATCCCTGAGGAATAGAGAACTTTATCAGTAATCCCTGTCCACAAGGAGAGCCCATCAACTGACACAGAGAACTATAGATGCATAAGCTTGACCAGTCTTATCTGCAAGGCCATGGAGAGAATTATCATGGACCTGATCAATAATGACATAGGAACTCTCCAAACACTGGACCAGACCCAATTTGGCTTTGTCAAAGGGAGGTCTTGCCTACTTAATCTGGTAGACTTCTTCATGAAAGTCCCCAGGGCCATGGATGAGGATAACGTGATACACACTGCTTATCTAGACCTGGCCAGAGCTTTCAACACAATCCTCCACTCAGGGATCATAGATAAACTTACTGAATTAGGCATAAACCCCTACATTGTCAGAGGGATAGCAGCTGACTGACTGAAAGGACACATTGTCCAGTTGTGTGAATCCACATCTGATAAGAAACCTTTTACTACTGGTGACCCACAGAGATCAGTGTTGGGACCCCTCCTGTTTGGTATATACTTCTCTGATGTGAAGGCAATATTGGGGAACCTTGGCTTACCAAGTTGTCTGACAACTGTAAGTTGGGAGCAATCAGTGAATTCCCAAAAGATGTTGACATCCTAGTAACAGGACTAAAAATGACAAATGACTGATGCTAAAAAATGTATACTCATACCCTTCGGTAAATCAGATATCCCTACAAATTATAATATTGATAGCACACCCCTAAAAGCAGACCCATTGGTGAGGGACCTAGGAATACAGAAAATAGTCACCTAAACGTTGACCACCTGGTAGCTACAGTAATGAAAAATCCTTCTGTGTGGCTCAACTTATGAGTAAATGCATGGCATCAAGATCAAAGGAAGTAATAGTGCCATTGTACATAGCCCTCACCAGGCCCATAATTGAGTACAATGCTCCCTTCTGCATATACCTGATCAGGCAGTTACTCCAAATGGAGTGTCTCCTGGGGCTTCTCACCAAAAAAATACAATGCGTAAGACACATGTCTTATAAAGAATGACTAAAGGCCCTATCCCTTTACTCTATCTCATATTGTTTATTAAGAAAGGACTTATGTCTGATATACAAAGCATCCTCTGATCCAGCTCTGATAAAAATGTTACATATTCACAAGAAAAATTTTTATGACGGTTATACGTTCCATGTTCCTGAACCTTATTTGTGACTCTAACAGAACTTGCAGGAGAAACAGATTGTTATACCAAAGGATACTTCCTCTATGGAATAAACATCCCATTTTCATAAAACAAAACCTGTCCCATGCTGTCTTCAAAAAGAATTTGGATAAATGGAATGGGAACCATAAATTCACTTTGGTACTGAACATGTCCCCTTTAGACAGAGGCAGTCTGTAAAATGACTCAGGGCTCTAAGACCCAAAGACACAAAGAACCACTATACTGATAACACCAATTCCCATATCTGGGGAATTAACTGTAATATTGTCACATCCTGAGTATTACTGGCAAGGCTTGTAAAGGCTCATGTGCCATTAGCCTAGTAATCACCCATGAACCTATGAACCTATGAACCTTTTCTTTTAAAAAAATCCCTCTTAAATGCTACATAGTCCACAGCTTCCCTGTAACACTTTAAGCCTGACTGCACTCAGATGTGTTTGCCTGCGATATTCAAAAAAAAAAAAAGGCAACACCAACACTTATCATTTTGCAAAGTAAATTGCAAGAATTGCAGGGTTGTAATGCCAAACTTTATACAACTTACACTCTTGCAAACAGTGGGCATTTTTTTAAAAAATACATTCTTGTGTATTCATCACAAATGCCTTTCACAGACCATATTTGCATATCTGTGTAGCACTGCAGAAAACTGTAACTCATTGGCAAAGCCCTGGATTATGGCCCATGTTTGCTGTGATCTAAAATTCATCATCTACCTTTGCTTCCTTTAAAAATTCCTTCAAAAGCTTTATCATGGATTTGACTGCATAAATCATAATTGTCACTTTATTTGCTTTTTCTGCAGCACATTAGAACGATTGTGTGCATAAATTGTTTCTTTTTTATGTTCTTTATTTTTCAGTTTATTTATTTTGAAAAGCCATGTAATTAATATTGACATTAGAAAACATGCACCTATTTGCACTCATATGCCTTCATAACTGTGAATGCCAGACACTTAATATTCTTTGATAATAAATATAGATTTCACAATAAAATGCAGTACATAGTGAAGTAGTCATTGATTTGAAATCTGTTTGATTTACTAAGCACACCTTTAATGAAACCTGTCTTTAACAGTAATGCATTTAAAATTTATGAACTATGCTGATGAAATATGTTTGTTCCTTCTCTAAGCTTAACTTTGTGGATCTATCAGATATTAAAATTGTTCTTTTATTACCTATCACATTATTGGGTCTTTTTTAGGTCAAAGACTCCATTAAAGAGCAATGTGCTCCAAATGCTAGTTTAATGACTTCCCTGGCTGTGTTTGAGAATATTAGAGTAGTGCATATTGTTAGAGCGATTCCCTAATTCGCGTTATTATTACTGCCTTTTATGCAGTCTGTGCTCCTCATCTTGCTAAGTATCATCCTTCACCCATTTCTCTACCATATCAGATTTCAAGCAGACCTTTAAGCAGAAACATAATTCAGATTATAACTGAATATATTTTCTAAATCCAAAACATATACCGCATTTTGTTACAAGTCACAATATTAGTTTAACAAAAGTGAGATAGCATTTTCAAATGATTAAAATGCACTGCAATAAATGAAGTATATCTGAATACATTTGAAAGAGCATAATATGTTTCAATATGTTTCATAATCATTCTCTTTTTTATTTTATTTTTCAGGAGAATACTGCGTATAGCAGATTGTGCTTGCCAATTGTCATATTCTACAGCACTTTTCTTCTTTCCAACAAAACTGAATTAGGAGCAGTGAAACAGTTATAAAACCTGATGTTCCTTAATATACATATTTACATTTTCTATATCCATAATTTGAAATTAAAATGATAACATGGAAAATCTCTAGTCCAGTTGCTAATCTCCACACCAAGAACAGTTCAGAAACAGAACATGTCTATGCATACACACACACACACACACACACACACACACACACACACACACACACGCGCGCGCGCACGCAAACATTTATATTATTTTGCACAACATGGTGAGATTGTATATATAGGCAAAATGGATTAATTCATGCTGCTTAGTAATTTTACATGTAGTCAAAAATCAAAGTGATATAATTTACTGGGATCGACTGTATTTTCCTTTTGCACACTGCAGGAAATAGTTTAATAACTGAAGTCAAATAGTATTCCTCACTAACTGAATGAACACGTAAAGAACAGGACTGGAAAAGATGTACATTGCACAGGTACTGCTGTACTCCTAGACACATTATGTAGCATCAGTATAAAGAGAAAATAGGGTCAGCATAAGAGAGAGATTTATATGAAACAACAGAGACCCAGGTCTGTTACAAGTCTGCATGCTTCATATTCCAAGTGGTCACAAGGGGCACCACACTGGTTCTCATAATCCTGCATGTCTTATTCGCAGGAAGACATTCATCAATATCCATCTCTCTATTCCAAGTAAAGGAAGGTTGCATTGTCCTATTGAATTATATAGCTGGTTGTACTTTATTTGGAATTATTTAGGACTTTGTATTCAAGTGAACGGTTGGATTGAAGGAGTAATAAGTTCACATGAGCAGGTAAGGAAATAAATAGTGTAGTTTCTGTCAACATTTACACGTCTTAATAAAAATAAGCTGTCCTTCAGTTTAGCTTGGAAGAGATGGTAGGAGATAGTTAATTCTGTTTTCTCTGGAAGTTTATTTCCCTTCATGTAAGAAGTAAAACTGAATGTTCCATCCTCAAAATGTGTGAATTCTTCGGGTCTATATCAAAATCTCGAAAGTTTACTTACCCGAACACTTAAACGCTGACACATATTATGCAAACTGCAAATACACCGAATGCCCTAAACCGCGACATTCAAAAACTCGAAATGTCATAGTTGTCCCATCCCAATGCCCGCTATATACAACCTACACAAACAAACTAAATAAACCACATACATACACTAACCAAAACCCTACTTCTAACCCTAAACTAAACCCTACTTCTAACCCTACACTAAATCTTTCATATACCACCAAGTATGCACTTAACATAACCCGCACCCTAACCCTAAGGTCCATAACTATCGCACAGTTACCTTACAGAGCTATACTGCAGAAGGGCCAACCATGAAAAATCTACGTTTTGGATTTCACGCTTCAGGACGAGCGATGTTTTCATGGTTTGATGAAGACGTGTTGGCGTTTAGGTGTTTGGGTAAGTAAACATTTGAGTTTTTAATATAGACCCGAATTCTTGATATGCCTAGCAAGGGATGCCCAAAGAATTGAGCTGTGTTATCTAACATATCAATGGACCTACAAGTAGGCCTTTCAGAACTGGTAACTGTTTTCATTTCCTCTTCTGTAATCCCCAGTTTGGCACATTTGAGGGCTCTGCTTAGCTCCCATATAAAAGGGCATGAGTGTAGCTGACAGGCACACAGTCATAATATCACAAACCAGACTAGGAGGGTGCAGTCAACTTCTATACAGCCAAGTCTCACACACACACACACACACACACACACACACACACACACACACACACACACACACACACACGCACGCACACACGCACACACACACACACACACACACACACACACACACACACACACACACACACACACACACTCTGCAAAAATATGCCTGCCAAATATACAGAAAAAAAACATTTGATCACTTAACAGAGTATGTTTTATAGGTACAAGCATTTTCTGTCAATGCAGACAGTGTAAAAAATACATTGCAAGAGGCTTTCTTACAAATCACTTCTCATAAAACACTTGCCTTCAATTATAAAGCTGAAGTCCCAAGGAGAAGAAGGGTTCTTCAAGTGCAGGGAAGGTTCAGACCTGCTTAAGATAAGATTTTGCCAGCTTATGATGTGGCACGTTTTTTTCTTTCTTCACATTATGATGAGCAGAGTTGAGAGATTCATGTATTCTAAACCATGGAATAACTTAGAAACATTTAATAATTGTGCCAGATATAAATTAGAAAAGGATGAGAAACAAATTACTAAGGTAGCAAAAGATACCTCTGCACCCAAGTGGAGAACTTCTTCAACTTAGCAGAGTATGATTTATAGGTGCAAGTATTTTGTGTTATAATTTTACTTGTGCAACTTGTGTCTGGAGGTCCAATAACAGCAAAAAGCTGAGCTCTGAGATGGAACTTGTGACTTTAGCTGAATAGGAAGTCATTGTCTTCTCTGGGATAGTTTTCTGACTGTTAATGATCTGAGACCATAGTATCATGCTTTTCTCAGCCACTATGAGAATGTGCATCAGTTTTAATTTCCTAAATTTTTGGGGCAGACTCAGAATCAGAGGAGTATAGGAATCATCTCAGTGACTAGTGACACTTTACATCCACTATCAACTCCCACTTGCTTTGATGAATGAAGGAGAACAAGAGGAAGTCCACATTTTCCACCCAGTGAGATGCCAGTCTTTTGACTACCCCAGTTCCACAAAATGCTCACCAGGCAACATTCATTTAACAATCCTAATGCTTTTCCAGGGATTTCTTCATTGAAACTCAATATTTTGCTGCTGAAATAGTGAAAAAATATATACTGAGGAATGTACAAGTAAAATGCCCTTTTGAGGTTAATAAACTTCCTTTAAATATGTTGTTTTCTCAGAGTATGGGACTGTACTCCTCTGAATCTCTAGTCTTTAAATATTCTAATATTCGGGTTGCCCTATCTCATATTAAAGGGAACGCTTACTTTGTGGATAAATGCATTTATTCCTTTACTTTGGGTCGGTGTAGCCTTGCAGTTTGTGTATTTAGAAATTCTGGAAGTGGGGGCAAAGCCTCCAAACTAGGTGATGCAGGGCACACAGTCCCCCTGACAAAATGTAGGTATAAAGCAGATAATCAATTTGTTTTCAGTAGCTTGCCTACAATAGCATAAGAACTTGATTGCAGGAGCAGCACTGTGATTAATGGAGACAGCTAGGAGATCCACTTTATTCAGACATCTCAGTAAGTGTGAAGATTTTGTCTATGTCCCACTTTTAGACCTACACTACCTCCCTACAAAGGGGCTATAAACAAACAGGCTTCTTACTGGAAATGACAAGATACTGTAAGTTCCAAAACTTCAAAACTTAAACTGCAATCCCAACAAATAATAGCAAATTTTGAAACTTGCTGTTAATCTGTTGAAACTTATTTATAGGGGAGTTTAAGTACTCTGCATTCTCTGATATGGGGGTTGTTCCCCCATTTTCCCAATACTTACATATATTACTCCAACATAGCTGGACAAGGGAAGTATTGTGAAATACTGCAAGCAAGTCAGTCTTAGTATACATTCCTTTAATAGCACTTCATTCTCTATGCTCTAAAGATAACAATTATGGCCCTTCAGTGCTAGTTACATAAAACACGAAAGGTACAAAAGTGAATTTACCAACACATCAGTGAAGCATCTATCAGTAGTAGAATGTTTGACATGTTCTACTGCAAAAAGGGAAGACCCACACTGAGGCTGATGGGAAGTATTCACCACTTTAGAAAACTGTGTCAAAGGACTGACAGTCAGAGAAGTTCTTTGGAGATATGATAGCGTTATAGCCACTGATACTTCACCATCCAGTTCAAAACCCACATCATTGGGCATGCAAATAGCATTGAGGTAATTGTGGCTGCCACAAAGAGTAAAATCTGCTGGAAAACAAAACTTGGTAATTCTACTGCATCCTCACTTTGGTTGCCAAAGCCATGGCTTTTTGGGTCCTCCCTATGGGAGGAATAATCAGTGCAGAAAAGTTTCTGGCATTCCCCATTCATGACAGTCTTCTGAGCTCTAGAGGTGATGTGTACCACTTTGGCCATGCTGTCATCTATTGAATTCCAGTGAGTTGAAACATGTCATTCTGAGACTGCATTTCCAAATTATTCAGTTTTAATGGACCTCCCCACCAAACTTGTCCAAAGTCCAAGTACATAGCAAATGCACATTTTAGCCTTTTAGGCTTTTTATGAAAAGTGCTTATAATTGTCACTTCAGTGTCTGTATTGCCGTAAGGCAGTAACAAAGAAACCCTGAATTAAGTCACTGGCCCTCAAACTCCATAAAGTTTTCATTTTAGAGGAAATTTATCAGGATTCAAATTATCATGACAGCCAATTACATGCCATTATGACGTCTGGTTACAGGTGGGGTCATTTTTGATAATGAATTACTTCTTGTCTCACAATTTGTGTAGACCCCAAGGGTCTGCAAACACATCAGGATCCAGAATTAATTGCTACTTAGATTCCTTTCATGGGGCCCAGAAGCAGTTACCCTTCTCTTGAACTTTTACTACAAGGCCTGCTGTCCTTGTTAGCACACTTTATAAAGAATAAAGATTAAATAAAGCAATCTCTTATGGAAAGTTGAGCTCATGACAAATTATCCTAGGTAGATTAATAAAGGATACCAAAAATGGCTCTGTCTTTCTAGACAGTCATATTCCAAGAAAAAATGATCATATTTAACAAAACATCCAGGCATCTTTTTTAAATAGATGAATGGCTATCTGTAGAAAGACATCACCTAGTAGTTGCTTGTTGAAACCACTGAGTCCAAAATGTGACAACATTCTCTTGAACCCTTTGGAACCAGGAACATGCATTAGTAGAACCATCTGCATTTTCTGGGATGGAAAAACAAGTTCTGTGGTCCCACTGAAGGGTAAGGTCTGTACCTTGCAAAAAGCTCTGTAGAGATCTCCTAGCCACTATGCAGAGTGCTTTCTGGGAGTAATATAGCAACTCTAAAGTTAGACCATCAAAGACTTTATGTAAAATCTACCTATCCATGGTAATCATTCTTCACACTGGACCAAAGTCTGAAAAATGACCCTGTGCAGCCTATCCTGCAAGTCAGTCAGGACTGTGATTGCTGTGATATTGGAACCATCCTACTAGGAGACTTGGCAGGAGGTGCCAAGATGGCAACACAACATGACAGGTAAAGGTCTTCTTAACCTAAAAAGGGAGATTCTTCTTCTTTGGAAATCAGTTCCAGCCTATAACAAGCACAGGAAGATAAGGGTTAATGTAGAAGTCATTGAAGTGAACATGCCTGTTTCATCTTCTAGGATAGTTCAACTTAATTATGTGAAGCCTGGTTCACTGCAAAGGGAGTCATCCAAATTGCTCTGCCTCAACTCATCCTTAGAAGAGAAGAGCCAAAATCAAGCTAACAACCTTTTCACAAACCTCAGCCTGCTGTCCTAGCCAAAGCATGCAGCATCTGTAAAATTTAAATCATGAGCGGTTAGCAGAAAGGCATTGTAAGCATCTTTCCAAGAACACCCTTGTGATTACTTTATGATCATCTTTCAGCTTTTCTATAGTGTAGCTTACTAGAGAGAGCTTATATCTGAACTCATATGACAAATAAGTAAGGGAACATAGTCTAAAAATGTCATGTGAGCGGCCTCACCCCTACTTGCTGACCATGTTTTGGATTTATTATTGTGTGCCCAGGCTGACAAGTGTTCTGGTCACTCTGAATAGGGGTGGTCCAAAGAGAATTATTTTCAAATGGAGGTCATCTGATGGTTAACCGAAAGGAGGAAAGGTAACATTACCCATGTCTGTCTCTGACAGCATGACCTATGGTCCCTCAGAATCCTCTTCCAGGTAGAAACAGATATCAGAAACAAATTCACTATCCTTAACTCTAATAGCAAGTTGTTAGGACTCATACAAAGCACAAGACAAAATAGTAGATAACATATAAGCAGTGACCACACATGCCAGAGGAAACACTTATTCATGAGTAGTGTGCACTTGGTCTAGTGCTGGCATCAGCCGTGCTTTCTAAGTGGACAGTAATAGAGATGTTGAAAGATGCATGCACGTGTCATCATCATGAACCTAGATGGTGAAAGATGCATGCATGTGTCATCATCATGAGCCTAGATGGTGAAAGATGCATGCACGTGTCATCATCATGAGCCTAGATGGTGAAAGAAGATCCACAGGAGTTTTTTGAACTGTAGTTAGTGTGCTTTCATGTTTAATGAGGGGCTACAAGAATGGACTCTTCATTTCCAAATTTACCACAGATCCCTTGCTCAGAAATTCAAGGCATCACTTTAATTATGAATGCTTTGTATAGTTATGTTCTGGATACTCAAATGTCAGGTTATTGTACACCTTGAGAAAAATGTCCCTTGCATTTCCTGGGTTGCCCTCTTAAGCCCTCACTAGATGACAACAGGTGTCAAACTAATTACTTGTAAGTCAACAGAGAGCTCCTGATTTAGAAGAGACGTGATGTTACCACATGGGCGGACACTGAAGAAGAAATCCTGGACCAGTGTCTTACCTTGGTGCCCATCACCTATTCTAGCTGACCTAATACCAAATGCAAAATGAGAAAAGTACTTCCAGTCCTTGTACTTTGCACTTCCCACAGCAGCCTTCTTCTTAAATCTAATACAAGCCTGAACTTTTCTTTTCCAGTTATTTAGTTGACTATGTGTCAAACTATGTCTAGTCTGATGAAGTACTTAAGTGCATATTCACCAAGGATATTCACACCACCAGGCTAGTTGCCCAACACAATGTGTCTGAAATTCTCCAGGTGCAACTAACACTAAGTAAGACTGCAATCCAAATTGTAGCTTGCTACAGATCCCCCACCATCCCCCAAAATTCTCACTACACCTTTCTAAACATACTGGAAAATATTAAGATACAACCAAGCACCCTAATACTGGGTGATTTCAACTACCGTGCCATTAACTGGGAAAACTACTCATGTACCAACACCTTTGCCCAACGGTTCTTGGAATTCATAAATTCCAATGCCATGGATCAACTAATCCATAGTCCTACCAGGGGGTCAAATATCCTAGACCTGGTCATTACCAACATGGGAAATCAATGCTCCAGACCTATGGTCACCCCCTCGTTGGTCAGGTCTGACCATAAGCTAATCACCATTGACATCCACATCCCTCCCCCATCCCCCAGTAAGGAATCCTCCAAAAAAACTTCTCCAAAGCCAAGTTCATGTTACTCAAGTCAGAAGTGACAAACTTCATGACACCCATGCAGACGGGAACTGAAAGTTCGACTGCTGAATACTACACTAAGGCACTGTATGAGCACATCCACTCATGCATGAATCATGCCTTCCCAAATAGAACCAAGATGCTCTCCTCCAAAAAAGGAAGCCAATCTGGTGGTCCCCTGCCATAAACAAACTTTACACCAAAAGGAAGAAACTGTTGCAGAAAAGAGGAAAATCCCAGGATGCAAAAAAAAATTCCTTTACCAGCCTCAGTAAGAAGCTGAAATCCCTCATAAAATTCTCCAAAGCTAGTTACGAAAATAAAATTGCCAAAAATTCCAAAGACAACCATAAGGCATTCTATATCTATGTCAAGAATCTAAATGGCAATGCTCAGATCTGCTCTGAGCTACAACAGAATGGCATTAAATATACTCGATTCAGTGCCAACTTCACCCCCTCTCACCCTCTAAAGGGCCCATCTCAGTACTGAAAGATTGCCAAATTCTGGTAATAATGGCCATACAGGTAAAAAAATGCACTCTCCAAAGCTAAGAATACAACATCCATGGGACCAGACGACATTCTGGGCTGTGTACTACATGAACTACAAACTTAACTGGCACCTCACCTAAGTGTCATGTTTAATCATACCCTCACCTCAGGCTTCATGCCCACTGAGTGGTGCACAGCCGCAGTTATCTCACTCCACAAGGGGTGATCCACCTTGAAATCTGGGAACTACGGCCCCATCAGTCTGACAAGCCTGATCTGCAAGGCCATGGAATGTATTATCAGGGAACTTATAAACAAAGACATTGGCAACCTTCAAACACTGGACCCCTCCCAGTTTGGGTTCATGAAGGGCCGATCTTGTCTCCTGTATCTGAATGTCTGAGCTGTGGATGAGGGTAAGGCGGTCCACATAGCCTATCTGGAGCTTGCCAAGGCCTTCAACACCATCACCCACTCTGAAATCATAGATAAACTTACTAAGCTGAGCATTAATCCCTATGTCACTCAATGGGTTGCCAGCTGGCTTACTGACAGAACGCACACTGTCACACTTTCACACTGTCACACTCCAAATCCAGCACCAGACAAGTGACAAGTGGAATACCTCAGGGTTCAGTCCTGGGACCACTCTTGTTTGGCATCCACTTCTCTGAAGTACAGGCCAACACTAAGGGACACTGGTTTATAAAGTTCACAGATGACTGCAAACTAGGAGCCATTATTGAATCCCCAAATTACGTGGATATTCTGCAAAAAGGCCTTACAGAAGCAGATGCTTGGTGCCAGAGCCATGGGCTCAAGCTCAGTGCCAAGAAATGTATAGTTATTCCCTTTGGGAAAAAACATGCACCCATGAATTACCACATAGGTGGCGCTACACTAAACACCGGAAGTGTGATAATAGACTTAGGGACACAGGTGGCTAATCAGTTAAATTAATAATAAAATTCTGAATTACTAACACTACAGTAAGTGAAAAATACACTTTATTGCAGCAACTTCATGATTTATGCAGTAATTAAAAAAATCCAGACTGACATAAAAAAGTGGACAAGCTAGAATACGCAGAGTTTTACAATTAGCTATGTCCAAAAGGCAATGAAAACACTAGTCTTCCAACTTTTATAGGCTTGTGAAAGCCAAAATACCCCCCAGCAGGTATGTTTACTTTTCAGAGTCAATAAAAATATAAAATGTCTCCTCTGGCCCTTCAAACTACCAAACCAAAGTTTAAGTAAATAGTTCTAAGCCTGAGTCCACAAAACAGGGATAAAAAGTTGAGCAGCAAATGAGAAAATGATGACAAAAACAGACTGCAAATATAAAAATCTGCAACATTACTGCATAGCTAAGTGTGGTGCATGCAAGGTGATGATAATTTAAGTGTGGAAGAACATGCACTGTTAAATGAGATTATTCATGATAGTCGTATCAGGGTAATGAAGCCCAACAAAGGCAATGGTATGGTGGTTATGGATATAGAAGATTGCAAGAATAATATGAATACACTTTTAGTTGATGACAGGTATTGTAAGGTGTCCATTAACGAGGTTCATATTGCCTTTGATAAAATAGATGATTTAATATATGACATGCTTATGCAAGGCCAGATGACTTTAAGTGAGTATTATTTCATTACAAATGGCTTCCCAGTGATAGCTAACATATTTGGGATCCCAAAAATCCACAAAGATATAAGATAGCCACCTTTTAGACCAATTGTTAATGGTAGGCAGTCTAAAACTTATTTTATGGCAAAATACGTGGATTTTTAATTGACACAAATTCTTACCAAATTTAAGTATATTTGTAAGGATTCTTGGGATTTTTTGAAGCATTTGAATAATTTGGAAATTTTTTCCACTGCAATAATGGTTACAATAGACGTAAAAAATCTCTTTTCAGTTATACCCCATAATATCGGGCTTTCCTGGCCAGAGATACAATTAGTGAATGCCAGAATGTATAATCAGGATCGTATCAACTTTTTGATTACATTGATGGAAATTATTCTAACAAACAATTAGATTCAATCTGAGGGCCAATTTTACAAACAGATGGTGGGGGTAGCTAAGGGGGTAGCATGTGGCCCCACCTATGCTAACTTAATAATGGCCGACTGGGAAGCTGAGTATATTTTTGGTAATACTTACATGGCATATATAAAGTACTACAGAAGGTACCTGGAAGATTTATTTTTAATTTGGACAGGTACGGAACAACAACTGGAGGAATTTTTCTCATATATTAATGGCACCACAGTATTTTACAATTTACCCATGCATTTAGTATGGAAAAAATCAATTACTTGGATGTTGATTTAACTGTGGGGAATGTATATCAGACAATCACATCAATGATTTTCAGAAAACCTACATTTTCTAACTCATATTTGGATTTCTCGAGTTGCCACCCTTTCCATCAAAAAAGGTCAGTAGTCCAGGGGCAACTGGTCAGGGCAGCAAGGATGACTACCAAAGATTTTGATTTTCTGATTGAAACTGAATTTATGTTAAGTATGTTTAGGAAAATGGGTTACCCTGAAGGCCTTCTTCAAAAAGTATGTCAGGAGGTGGTTTATAAAAGAGAAACAGGTGTTTATAAATCTGTTCTTTGTCCCCATATGCCCCCTTTATATATGGATGATAATATTTTTGGGAACAAGAATGCATGTGGTAGCACTTATTTTAGTGGTACATTTAATGGCAATTTTTCTTTCATCACCATCTATAACAGACACAGCAAAGAAATTGTTAATGCTGTGAAGAAAAATTGGACATTACTTTATCTTGATAAAGGAATTGTTGATTTGTTAGGTATTGTTCCTATTATAGTTTTTAAAAGAGACTTGTCTTTTAAGAATTTGTTAGAGCTGAATTATAATTGTCATAAACAATCCAGTAGTAAACCATTGGGAAATTTTAAATGTGGTAGATGCAGGCAATCTCTATATATTATGACCACTAATGAAGTTTTAAAGATTGGACAAAATAAAATATATATTAGGGATCATTTCAACTGCCAAACTAAAATGTTGTATACATTGCTAATTGTTTACACTGTCCTGTATTTTATATTGAAAAAACTATAAGAAGATTTTGTGAGAGAATTTATGAGCACCTTTCAGATATAAAGAAGGATAAACTCACAAATGCTTTGTGTAAACATATAAGTGAATTTCAGGGACATAGATTTTATTTTGCAGTGGTCTAGCAAATTGTTAAGGACATACAAGGAAAAATATTATCAGTGCATCTGGATGTTTGTGAATTAAAATGGCAGCTTCACTTGAATGCCTTTGTATATCCAGGGGTTAATGAAAACCTAAATAGTAACTGTGTTTTAAAATTAAGACACATATAGAGGGTTGATGTTTTTCCTTTTGGGTGTGCCCTTTTAATTGGAGATTTTAATTGACATAATTGAGTGCTATTAAGTAATTAGCAAAATGCTTTATAATGTGCGTGTTTTTTATGTAACATTCAGTTCTGATGAAGTCCCTCTAAGCTTTGAGATGAAAGCGCTTAACTAGTGGATTTTACTGTGTCTTTACATTTGGTCGTTACATTGAAGGTTGGTTTTCCAGTGGCTGTCTTGGCTCAAGGCTATTTTTTTCACTTTTTGCTGACTTCTACCATGTAGTACATTACCCTGAAGTACTGGGTGCCATAGTTTACACTCATGTACACATCAAAGTACCATTTGGTGAGCAGGGTAGAATCTACGTTAACTCCAAGGGATACCTCACCATCAACTCCCAAGTTGTGTACAATGCTCAGGGGATTATCATGAATGTGTGTGCTGGCAACCCTGGTAGTTATCATGACTCTGTTTGCTAGGAGGGTACATCCCCCAGGACCATTTACTGGGGAATGCTGGCTATGCCCTGGAAATGTGGATGATGACACCCATCAGAAATATACACACACCCATGGAAGAATACTATAATCAGGCACATGCCCAAACTAGGACCATCATAGGGCATGTGTTTGGACTTCTGAAGTCATGGTTCCAGTGCTTAGAAATATCTGGTGGAGCCTTGCAGTATACTCCAGCCACGTGCGTACAGATGTTCACAGTATATGCCATGCTACACAATCTGATCCTGTGAAAACAGCTGTAGCAGGATCAGGAAAGGGCAGGGATACACAGCCCCCACCAGTACCTAGGTCACTATGGCCACAGTCACAGGAGGACTTGGAGGAGGAACCCCCTTGCTGATGTCCCTGTAGGCAGATGTAGGGGTGCTCAGTACACCCTGATTTTAGCTAAGAGACAATGCATAGCACATTCAGTGACAACCTAGGTATCTAGGGACTAACACCTTACTCCTACTGGCACACACATGCATACATATATGTATATATATATATATATATATATATATATATATATTAAAAGTGATGCCAGCCAACTAACACATCTTGTACCTATGCATGTATTAGCTGTGTACTGCTTGCATCAGACAGAGTCAGCCCTGAACTACAGTTGGGTCAACTGCTGCATTTGCAAGGTAAGTCCATAACCTACACAGTAGTCTAGCGGATTATTATATGTCATTCTAGCTATGGACTGGGTACATTATGCAGGTAACTATAGTGTACTGTTTAGACAGAAATGACATCTACATGGGGACTATAGATACCCATTCTACTAACATTTCACTATTTGTACCATTTGTAATCGGTAGGGCTCATGCATGGAATATTCATGCAGTCCTACTTGCAACAGATTACTTGCACATCATTCAAGGGACATGTTAGAAAGTGAGGTTAAATGATAGTCAATCTAGAGTGCATCCTAGCAGAACATAGGCTTTTGATCCCCCCCCCTCAAAACAGCAATGTCCCCTTGTAACTGCCACAACAGTAACTCATCTATGCTATATGAGCATTTCACACAGTTAGTATGCCACCCAGTATCAGGTCAATAATGTACACGTTTAACATACATTGTACATGTTAGGTAACTGAGGAATAGCAATGTGCATATTTATGCAGGTGATTACATGATGAATAAGTCCACTTTTTTCAAGCAGCTTCTGTGACTCAAAGGATTAAGGCAGGTTGCTTGTGTGAGGGTGTTCAGGGTTCTAATCCCCAGATTTTCTGATATTTTTCATGCGAAGTAGTAATAAGTAATGTTTTACAGACTGTGACTCTGTGTATGTTATACTAGTATTAACCTCTTTCACATATTAATTATACATTTGCACACTGTGCCCCATATTTAAGACCTATTTAAAAAGCACCTGCAGCAATTGGACAGACCACAAAGATTTCTCAAAAGGATAATTCAAGGTCTTCAGCATCTGTCCTATATGGATCGTCTGAGATCACTGTCATTCTTTTTCATACAGACTACTCATAGGCAATCTATGCCTTGCATACGAGGCAATATTTGACCATGCTTTATTTGAAATGCTGCATATCTGCAAATCAAATGGTACATGGGTTACTTAGTCTAAAACCCACAAATGACCTTAGGCCTGGGTGACCAACAATCCCATTTTTTCCAGGACAGTCCCAGTTTGGAAGTCTCTTTGGGATGGGGAAATGTCCCAGTTTAGTCTGAATGGTCCTGACCTATGGTAAAAAATAATACTGTTGTTTTTAAGGGCATTCTTCTTTAAGAACAGTCCAGTCGCAAACACCTGTTGCATCACATCTGTGCATGCATTGTTGCACAGACGTCTTGTTCTTCCTTCCACCTGCACACAATTTTAAAAGAGGCATAAAATTAGGAAACATGCTGTTTTCCCAAGAGGATGATCTCGGCTTACAGCCATATAGGAATTTTGGGAATGTAATATTTTATTGCTGCCATATGTATAATCTGGAGGGTGGGGCAGTGTTGAATTTGTGTGAAATATTCTGTGCTATGAACTATGCTGTTTGTACTGGTACTAGTTTCAGTGCAAGACTAAACACACTTTGTGTTATGCAGTATATGCGGCTACTTTGACAAATCGTTACAATGTTTTAACAACTCTAATAAAAGCAAACTTCAAGATGAAAAGCAATAAAACAAAACTTGTTCCCACAACATATTCATTGCTGAGAAACATCTTTATGACACTTCACAGAGATAACTAAGCTGCCTAATATGAGGAAGAAAACTGAGAACCTGTTTGCATATGGCATTCATTTACTTCACATTGGTACATTTAGCCTTCACAATTACAAGTCCAATATTCAGGGGAAATGCGAACTTTGACTGGTTACATAAACCAACCACTTCTTTGTCATGTCAAAATAACACACGCAAAATACATCTTCCATCCAAACCATGTCCTTATGCTTACATGTTCAAAAATGTTGTTACGTGTCACAGCCCTTGAGGTATCCATGATGCCATTTATGGTCCTTGGAGTATGGTAATGTGCATGTTCATTGGCACACAAGTTCAGTTCAGAAGCAAATCATTTAGTTGCCAAAAATGGAGAAAGTGTGAATAGTTCCGTTTACGTATGCTACCTATGTGGTAGAGGTATGAACAGTGTTTCTGTTGACTTGTACATAAGGTATACATTATGTTTGTGTTGTGATGATCACTGTTTATTGATTTATATTGTAGTAGAGCTTTCAACACAATCCATTTTTGGTTGGGAGGGTGGCCTAATGGTTAAGGTGTTTGCCTTACAAACACAAGGTGCAGGGTTTGAATCTCACAAGGGATAACTGGCTAGGCTTAAAATGGCTTGCAAGGGCAGTTAGCTTAGTACTAACCTATGAATATAACCTTAGTGCTGAAATATGAACCCATTACAAATTTAGTGTTGCTTTTTTTCCAGGCAGTAGGGCATCTTGTTAATATTTTGAAGTGTGTGCTGTGAGCATAGGAGACTTCTTAAAATAACTTTAGTAATTTATCCTTAATTCGAATGCAGTGTGCAACACTGCTTGCAAATGCAATGAATAAAGTTGTAGATGTGAATGTGGCAAAATTGCATGGTGCCTTTTCTCATTGCTTCAGAAAAGCTTGTGCATATTTGCATAAAAGAGACTTGCTGACAGAAGGTGGACCTCAAAAATAATAGAAAGCAAGAAAGAGGCTCACTTAAGTTTTAAGCGGTTTTCATATATGAGGCATAGCAATATGGAATTGGTGGGTTGATTTAAGTGAAAATGTGTACTAATTTCCATATGCACACCCATTTATAGCTCAAATGATGCTGATAAATATAACAAGCTCAAGAATAAATACCATTATGCCTGGATCAGAGCTGTTGAGAGGAAAAGTATGGTATGCTTGTTCATGACGTTTTTAACTGTTTACATACATCTTCTTGGAATTCATAAAAGGACAGTTGCATCGTAAACAGACCATTTTCCTTTCCCACAGTGTAGTTTTCTCAGTACAAAGGAAATACTTCCCATCTGTGCCATTTCCATTGTAGTCATTTTCCTCAATGCATACAGTATTGGGGCTAAGTGAAATGTTACGATACTGTAAGAATTTGTATATCCCTTGCTGTTGCATCATTTTGACTGTCACATTTTAAAAGTTTTTTGCCATGGATGTACCTGTAGTTGGTCTTTGTTATTTCACCCCACTGAGTTATAGAGCTCTTTTATTGTGTACTCTTATTTACTATATTGTTTTCTTCTCTTGAAGCCATAAAGCTGATGAGGCTTTTGCAGTTTGAAGATGAAGCAACTGGGTCTATATTAGCAGACCGAAAGTTTAAAATCGCGAACGTCCAAAAGAGCAAAAATGCCTGACCTCACAATCATTATTGTGGGGGGCTGTGCCTCCCACACCTCATGCTAAATATATATTCCATCTCCGAGATTTCACTACAGTGAGGAAAGGGCAAATATTCCAATCTTCACTGTACTGCAATCTCAAAAAAAGCACTTCGAGGTCCGGCATTTTCGCTCTTTAGAGAGTTTGTGATTTTAACCTTTTGGTCTTCTAACATAGACCTGAAACAAGCTGGTAACTACCTGAAAGCACCTTAACTAATTAGCTAAGTATGGAAACCAGGAAATATGGTACTCTTGACTGAACAAATGCGATAAATAAGGATGAAGATAGGACCTGAAACTCACAAAATTTCACCTTTTTTAAAAAAAGGCTATGTTATCTCAGCTTTTTCTTTATATAATCTTAGTTATTTCTTTTTATTTCTGCAAACAGATTGTGTACCAATAAAGGAAAGAAATATGTAAAAGTCACTGAAAAGCAGTCACTGATACTTTTACTTAAGATTTTCAAATTTGAGCATTTCACATTGCTTCTAAACTAAGTGAGTAAACTGTGACCTAGTCAGTCTACTCAACTGTGATCTTACAGTGCATTATGAATAAAAAGTAACTTTTCAAGAAAACAAGATAGCATCAGGATGTCTTTGTCTATGCTCTCTTAAGGTCAATAACACTTCTTCAATGGACTCTGATAATGTCCCAGGATGTCTCCTGAATAGCATGAAACATGACCTATCAGGCCTGCTAGAATCTTTATTTAATCACAGCCTCTAGAGAGGCTTAGTGCCAAACAAATGGATGATTGCAACTGTCATCCCCTGTGATCTGGATAATTACAGACCAGTAAGTATGACTATCAATGCAAGGCCATAGGAAGAATTATCATGGTTCTGATAAACAATGCTATAGGTACCATATAGTGTATGCTACTGAGTTTGGTTTTGTTAAAGATAGGTTGTTCCTACACAACCTGGTGGACTTTTTTAAGAATACAGGAAGTAGACACCAAATCTTATGTGGATCCTCTCAAATACCTATTCCTGTACTCTTTCCTACGGACTGCTGTACAGTGATCTATGGCTAACCTACAAGACATCCTCAGATCCCACACGTATTGATTTGTTGCACTTCTGCAAAACAAATAGCATCAGAAATGTACATTGTAAGGACCTAAATCTCATGTGTGACTTTAGCAAGAGATGTTGGAGGGACAAGTATGTGTCTCGAGGATTACTGCTGTTCTGAAACAGGCTGTTTATCCATTACTGTGCAAGTGTCTAGGTGTGCTTTTGTTGCAAATTATCTTGTATATTTCATAACTGTACTTTGTTTTTCAGCACATTTGATATGGTGCCTAACCACAACTTTTGCTTTAAAAATTCTGAGGTTTTCTAGTGTGACTGGTGCATTTATTAATCATTAATATATTTTTGAGAACCAGTATAATAATGACAGGAGTCACTGAAGTGTTATTATTTTTGAGTAGTACTGGATAATTATTGTGGATGCCTCTGGCTTTGAGCTTGATGTTTTACCTTTCAACTCTGTTGCAGCAATGCTGAAACGAAAGCGTATATTTAATGAACAGCTGCAGAAGGAGTTTGAATATATAAAGAGTGGAAGAACCAATCATGATGTAACATGCACACACTGCAGCAATAATTTCTCAGTAGCTCACGAGGGTCAATCTGATATTAATGATCATTTGCAGTCTAAGAATCACAAGTGGGCTATTACAGGCAAGGCGTCCAAAGGGAACCTGTTGAACTTTTTCCTGCATAGGTAGGCAACTTCCGAGGATCTCCAGTGAGAAGCAGCAGAAGGTGTCTTTGCCTACCACACACTAAAACATGGTCACAGTTTCAGGTCAATGGACTGCACTAGCAAACTCATAAAATCTCTTTACAATAAGAAATGCAGTTCAGCAAGGACAAAAAATGAAGCAATTGTAACTGATTACATTGGTCCTTTTGCTCTGGAAGAGACTAGAAAAAATTTGGATTCCACGCCATACATTTTAGTTTCTGCAGACATGTCGAACCACCAGGTAACAAAACTCCTCCCTATCATGATCCAATATTTTGTTCCATCAAAGGATATTCAGGTGAAGTTGCTTGATGTGCATGAATTACTGGTTGAAACTGCAGACATCTTATTGACAGTATTTACAGACACTCTTGGCAGCTTCAGTGTGTTGCAAAAAGCCATAGTATTTTTTGCTGACAATATGAATGCAAACTTTGGTGGTGCTAAGCATCATGGGACAAAACATGTGTATGTGAACTTGAAGAATTGTCCTGGCTGCACCTAATTGATTGGTATTAGTTGTAGTGCACACATTTTACACAAAGCAATGCAGACTGGTGCTGACTGCTTGTCATTTGATGTTAAATCATTTGAAAGATTTATCGGCATTTTTCAATTTACACAGTCAGAGGAGAAAAGGTGAAAGCTTTCTGTGTATTTGCTGGTGTAGAATACAAGAAGTTTCTTGGCAACATGAAAACTAGATGGTTAACCCTGATGCCTGCAAATGAATGCATTTTACTCATTTTTGAAGGGCCGAAGTTGTATTTTGCATCGTTACCACATTGCCCAACCATGGCGGTGGTGCAGCAGTTAGTGTTGTCGCCTTACAGCAAGAGGTTCTCCGGTTTGATTCTCAGCTGGACTGCCTTCTGTGTGGAGTCTGCATGTCCTCCCTGTGGTCAAAATGAATTTTAAAGACATGCAGTAGGTGTGTGTATGCCTTCTCTGAAGTTTGGGTGCCGGGCTGGCAACTTGACACCAAAACAACTCCACTGCCAATCAATCTGCGGACCAGTGATCTGCTGTGGTGACCTCTAACAGGAGAAGCTGAAAGACCACATTGACCAAAAATTATTCAGGCATTCTTTGAGAATTCTATGTCAGAAGCGCGGATGTATTTTGTTCACTGTCAGACAAGTCATTTCAATAAATCAGTTACAAGATACAGTCTCAAATGAACACAGCCATGGAAGTTCATAATGAGGATTCAAACCTCAAGTCATCTTTGCAGGCACAAAGAGATGAAGGTTTTCTTGGAACTGAGCCGAAGTGAACACTGAACAAACTGGAGAAAGAAGGAGCTGTGACAAAGCAACAAGTCCCAAAATTCTGACAGCAAAGTGGTGTTGTTCTATGACACATGCATTAAGAACATTGAAACATGAGACCTTTTGGATGATGTTAGTAAGCTCTCATTTGCGTTACTCAGGAAAATGCCTACTTGGAGCAAAGTCAAACCAGCAAATGAGATGGTCTGCAACACTGTTGGAAGATGCAGCTCAGCAGATGACATTTGACTGGTTGAGCAAACCACCTGTATTGCCAAGTGCGCTGCTCCACAGGTGATAGAACAGTGGACTCAGTCTGATACTAAAACTGGCCTGAGATGGTTGGAAGTATTTGAACATTTCAAATCTCAGCAGACTGAATATGATGCAGTATTGTGACTAGTTCAGTTTGAGTTGACGCTGTCCAGAATCAATGCACCCATTCAGTGTGTCTTTTCCTTGATGAATGATATGTGGAGAAATGCCAAAAGACAACACACACAACTGAAACTAAAATCCATGCTGATCACAACAGTGAACATCAACAGGCCATGCTTGGACATCCACGAACTCATCAAATCTAACAAATGACTTTTGAAAAGCATTCACAGTACTGAGAAATACAAGTAGAAGTGAAATGAACAGACAAGCCAACCCACAGTTGCTGTTGCGACAGCATATTATGCCTTTACATAGACTAGAATCATTTGCCCTAAAAAAAAAAAAGTCTTAGCCTTGAACATGTTCTCATGTTTGTAGCATTAAAAATTTAAACACGTGTGTTCGGGATTGATTGTTTTGCAGATTTTCTTCAAGTCATAGGCTTTTGACATTAGAAATATAAGTTAAATAACTATAATGTGAATTTAGTTTTGCAAGGCATGTTCCACAAGTAGGGCACAGGGATTAGTGTAGAGCTGTAGGCCTATAAATAGGCTGCAGCTTAAATGTCTCAGTTTAGGTCCTCTAACAAAATGTTTACCTTGCCTTAACCTGGTGTGCAAAAGTATTACAGCATACTGGAGGGTCAGATTTGCCTTCCAGAGGTTACCACATCTTTTGAATGGACTCCCACTTCATGTCAAACAGAGCATCTCATTGGCCCTCTTCAAACGCAATGTGAACGACTGGATGTGTAACTGTAAATTCACACTGGGGTTCCACCTGTGTTCCTTTTGGACCCAGGCAATTGTTGCTGATCATGGCAATAAAGGTAGAACTTGGCTAGGCTTGTAAAGGCCCTAGGGCCATTAGCCTAGTCACTTCCTAGGATATTATTCAGTCTTAGTCCATGTGGGAGTATATGACCTGCAATATACATCCCTTGACTATACTTAGAGATACTTATTTGAGCTCTTGGAAGATGTCTATGCGGTCACTGACATATGACTTAAAGGCACAAAGAGCACCAACAGTGCAAGGTTATTATGCCTTCCACACATTTAGATCAGCTAATTCGCAGGCAGAGACTAAAGGTGGAAGTTTCTATATTACATCAAAACTAAAGATACTTCAAAGCTGGTCAGATAGGCAATGCACTTGAGCTGCTTCATGTTCAATTCATAATAGGCAAAATTCAGTGCTACTTTCATGCAAGCTATAGGCCCCCTCTATGATCTAGGACATCCGTACCATGTATGTAAATTTAATAGAAATGCTAACTATCCAAACCAGTACCATATTCATGGGTGACTTCCATTATCCCTCTCTTACCTGGGAATCCTATACAACAACAAACATACTGGCATAGACATTCCTGGCGTTTGTAAACACAGACTCCCTGGATCAGATTGCCAATACACCAGACAGGGGTTCAAGCATACTGAATCTGGTCCTCACCAATATGGGTGAGTCATGTACAACCCCATACTGTAATGTCTTCCTTTGTAAGGTCTGAACACAAATTAGCCACCTTTGAAGTAAAAAATGAGACATGGACCCCCAGCTAGATATAATGTTCACGAACTACTCTAAGGCTAACCTCCAACTATTAGTTGATAAGCTGGCCAAATCTCAAGCCCCCATAAACACTCTGAGCACTGCAGTCTATGCAGCAGTGTTTACACAAACCATCTATGAGCATGTTGATAGCTGCATAGAGGCAGTCATATCCACCAGGGAGAAGTACAGAACTAACTGAAAATCAAACCACACTGGTGAAATCACAGACTCAATAGGCTGAATAATAGATTGAAGAAACCCATGGCAAAACTTAGGAGGTTCAGCACACAGCAGTATAAAAACACTCCCATCAAAGTGAACACTAAAGCCAGATTTTAGGTAAGTTCAGGCTCCAAGGCCAAGGACAACCACAAAGCATACTTTAGGTATGTTTGCAATGTAAAAGGTGGGTCACAATTGTGCGCACATCTCATTGTAAATGGAACCACCTATAATGAGGCAGAAGAAAAAGTAAACCTCCTGGCTGATAAACTGAGCCCTGACTTTATCTCTCTCTCCCCCTTAACCTTCCCTCAGGAAATATCATTATATATAAGTAACCCTACTATTTCAAGGGAACAGGTTATTGATGCTTTCTCTAAAAGCAAGTACACTGCATAAATTGGCCCAGACAATGTCCCAGAATGCCTTCAAAATAGCATGAAACATGACCTTTCAGGGCCCCTGAAATTACTATTTCACTGTAGCCACTAAACAGGCTTCATGCCTCATGAATGGAGAACAGCAGCAGTCATCCCTCTGCACAAAGGTGGGCCATTTACAGACTCTAGGAAGTACAGAGCCAGAAGTCTCACTAGTCTGATATGTGAAGCCATGAAAATAATTATCATTAAACCTCCAGACACTGGACCAAATCCAGTTTGGTTTCGTCAAGGGCAGGTCATACCTACCCAACCTGGTGGACCTATTTGAGAAGGTAACCAAAGCAACAGATGAGGGAAAAATGGTTCACACTGCCTAGCTAAATTTCCAGATGATTGCAAATTAGGAGCTGTCATTGAATCCCACTCTTGCACTAATGTTCTCCAGTTGGGTCGGACACAAATATACAACTGGTGTCAGAGTTGTGAAGTAATACAAAATGCCAAGAATTGCACAATACTCTGCTTTGGGAAATTATCCACCCCTGGTGACTATTATATTGACAGCACACCTCTAACCATTGATCCAGCAGTCAGGGACTTAGGGACACACATAGAAAGTGATCTAGCCTTTGACTATCGCACTTATACAGTATTGGGGAAGTCATTCTATGTTATTAACAAAGGTATGACATGTAAGTCCAAGGAAGTCATTGCTCCATTGTATTCTACATTCATCAGACCCATCACTGAGTGCAATAACATCTTTGGTATGTACTTAGCCAGGCATATCCAACAACTGGAATATCCACACAGGTTCCTCACTTAAACCAATACAGGGGGACATAAAATGTCCTATGCAAACCACATCAAGGCTCTATCCCTGTACTCTGAGCACTACAACCTTTGGAGGGGAGATGTATACCTGCCATACAGGTCATTGTCAGACCCCACAGTGGGCCACCTACATATCCATGGAACAACTAGCACCATAATTACCCATTCTACAGACCTACACCTTGTCTGTGTTATAAATAGGATGTGCTGGAGAGAGGTATGTATCCTAGAGACTACACCCTATATGGAAGAGGCTCCCCAACTATGTGAAGCAGAGTTCCACCATAATGCAAATCAAGTTCAAGTTACACAACTGGATGCTGATCAGGACAATCATCCCCAGTTTGGGACCTATGTTTCTTTTTTTTTTTTAATATTTTTATTCATTTCCAAAAACAAGAAAACATGAATGCAGGTTATTTATGACAATGAAGTATTTACAAATTATTTAAAAAGGTAGGCTAAAACCTCTAAACAGATATCAAACATTAAAACCAAAATAAAGTATTTACAAGGGTGTCTATTGTTGACATATAATTGACTTTCTATACAATTGTTTCCTGATTATAATCTGCTGCAGTCATTATTCTCCAGTGTTTCAGTTACTTTTTGCCATGCTACGTATAATGATGTAGTTCTTTCAGTTCTTCCTTTAATAGTGTTCATTTCCAATTGCGATACTGCTGACACCATATTCACGAATTGCTTAAAAGTTGGAGAAGCTTTGGATTTCCTTCCAGTTTGATGTAATGTTCTTCCTTGCAATAGCTAGGAGAGTCCATAAGATTACATATTTTGTTCTTGGCACACAGTCGGGTACAGGTGCATTAAACAAAATAATAGATTTGGAAATCTGGAATTTATCATTGAATACCATTTGCAGAAAATAATTTATTTTATCCCAATATGGTTTAATCGATTGGCATTCGTAGAGCATATGTTGCCAGTCTGCTTTTATTGATAAATCACATCTCCAGCAGCCAATATTTTTCTTAAACATCAGTTCCATTTTATGAGGGGTTACATAAGATCTGTGTATGAATTGCCATGTAAAAAGTCTCCAATGTAATGAAAGTGATGTCTGCTTTGGAGAGAGAAGAATTAGTTTTTTATCTCTGTCATTTGGCACATGTCCATTAACTGATCTATAATAATTCCATATTTTGTCATTATGCATTTTTATTTTTTGTTTGTTTTATAAATAGATGATAAGTATCCCTTTCCAGTAATGGGTTGATTCGTTAGTAATATTATATGTTCTATAAGGTTAGGAACATTTTGTCTTATTGATGGTTGCATTGTTTCTTGTTTGCTTAATATATACTGTCTTAATTCTTGTACATGTAACCACAAACTATCTTCCATATTTAATTTCTGTTTAATCTGGTCTATTGTCAGAGGTTTTCCAGAGTTTAGCAATTGATGCCAATATATTAATCCCTTTTCTTTAAGCATGTTGACTACTTCCATATTAAATGTTATTATATTACCTTGTGTGTACGCTACTGGATATAAAAGAAATGACCATGCTTTAATATCAGGATTGCTATTAATAAGATTTTGGAAAATTTTTAATGTATAAGTAATGTATTTGGAACTTATATTTTTATTCTTATGCATCATCATATATTCCTTCATCAGCCATAGAAACTTGTTTGGTATGAAATCTGTGTACTTATTTGCTACTACAAATCCTGATTTTAACCAGATGCTCTCATGAACTAGCTTCCATTTTGATGTATATTTTGTATTTAGCCATAATGATATTGTTTTAATAATGGATGGATGCAATTATATTTCTATGTCTGGTAAACCTATGCCACCTATATCCCAATCATCTAGATGATACTTCATAGCTATCCTTGTTTTTTTTGGATACCATAGGAATCTTACCATTAAATCATTTAATTGTTTTAGGTGCGATTTAGCTGGTGGCAAAGAACAAGCTTGTATGACATAAAGAATTTTTGGAAATATGATCATTTTAATTATATAAAGCCTTTCTTCCATTGAAAAGAAGAATTTATTCCATCTTTGTATTAGATTTTTAATATTATTTAAGGTCTCTTTATAATTTGTTTCAATTGTAGTATCTAGGTTGTTAGTTATTATAATTCCCAAGTATTTAATTATATTATCCAACTGCTACAAAAACACGAACTTTGAACAAAGTGAATCCGCTTAAGCTGAACGCTTATCCAATTCGCTTTATTAAAAAAAATGAAGCGTTTGAAATTTAAAATACGCTTTTCGTCCTAAAACAATATTCGGACTTCTTCAGACTAACTGACAAATTGTTTTAGGACGAAAAGCGTATTTTAAATTTCAAACGCTTCATTTTTTTTAATAAAGCGAATTGGATAAGCGTTCAGCCTAAGCGGATTCACTGTATTTAATTATATTATCGGTAGAGATATATTTATGGTATTTTTTATTTAGATCTTTTTTATTAGTATTTATAAGCAATACATTTGTTTTGTTCTCATTAAATTTAAGACTTGAAAAGTTTTGAAAGTTTTGAATTGAGTCCCATAATGCTTTTAAACTGCTATTATTATTTTTTAAGGTAATTAAAATATCATGAGCAAAAAGTTGAATTTTAAGCTCTAGGCTGTTATCTAGTTGTATTCCTTCAATATTTTTATCCATACGTATATTATTTGCTAAGGGTTCAATGACTAGCGCAAACAATAACAGAGAAAGAGGGCAGCCTTGTTTTGTGCCCTTAGTTATTTTAATAGATTTAGACAGACAAGATCCCAGTTTTATATAAGCCAATGATTTTTCATATAATGATTTTATTAACAAAGTGAAGTTGTTTGAGAAGCCATATTCTTCTAAAACTAACCACAGATAATCCCAGTTCACTGAATCAAATGCGCTATTTATGTCTAAGCTAATAACATTCATTTTGTTTTTGTGACATTTATATAATCAATTAAGGAAAGAATTCTTTTAATGTTGTCATAAGTGTTCCTATCTTTTATAAAACCTGTTTGATCCTCCTCTATCAAAAGTGGTAGTAATTGTTTTATTCGAGCAGCATGTATTGCCATAAAAATTTTATAATCTATATTAAGAAGTGAAATGGGTCTGTATGATGAACATTCACTGGGATCTTTATTTTGTTTCAGAATTGGTGATATTAATGTGTACTTCCAAGAAGGAGAATGCCTTTACCATTTTTAACTGAAGTAAAGACATTCAATAACAACAGCAAAGTCTCATTTGATAGTAATTTAAACATTTCTGGGGTGATATTATCTATACCTGGAGCTTTGTTTAATTTTAGCTTATTTACTTCAGCTTTAAGTTCTGTCATTGTTATTTGTTTATCTATTAGTTGTACCTGCTCCTCTAATAACCTAACTTTAACATTGTTTTTGAGAAAAGCTTTCAATACTGAATGTGTTTCTGTTTTCTCATTTTGATTATTAAGTTTATGAAAAATAGCCTAAAAGCTTCTAGTATTCCTTCTAAATCAGATACTTTCTTTTTGGTTTCTATATTATGTATTTCCTTGATTTGATTTGTTTTAATAATCTTTTTGTCCTATTTGCTATTCTTTGTTGGTTTTAGGTTCATTGAATAGTAACATAGTTTAATTTTTCTAAGTTGATCATTGTTTTGTGGTGTAGCGCCTCTGAGTATTTTTATTAGTATCTTCTAGTTCTTTTATTAAGTTGGTGTTTCCATTTTGAATATCAAGCTTTAAATTATCTACTTTTGACTGTAATTCCATTAATTCCTTATTCCACTGTTTTTGTTTATTTTTATACCATCCCACCACTCTTCCATATAGGTATGCTTTCAATGCATCCCATATATATATTTCAGATACATCTTTTGGGACCTATGTTTCTAATGGACACAGGGAAACTGTGAATGGTTCATCTCCCAGGCCCCTGCTTGTAGGTGTTTCATCTCCCAAACCCCTGCTTACACTTATGAAGGGTATCAGACCGTGTCAAAGATTTGGGATGCATGGCTAGGCTTAAAGATGCCCTTGTGTTCGTTAGCCTAGTAAACACCTATGAACCTATACTGTATTACTTTTCTGATGACATTTCTCTCCTGTACTGATATTCAATCCTGTGCTCTGAAATTGATGGATTGATTGTAGAGGTGTACCATTGGTGTATCCATCACAATCCTGAAAGTGAAACATAAACATTTCCGTGAGATACATTTCATTGTGTAACTCTACAGCCCTTACAACATCATCCATCATAATATACACAAATTATGCTATACACATTCTAAATGACAAAGTACAATATGTGTAAATGACCAGTACAAGGAGCATGTCTATAGCAACAATGGATGAAACAACTTCATATTAATATAGATATCCTGTCCATCAGACAAATAGCTTTATTCCCCTGCACCATGAGAAAGATGACAGGGATGTGGCACAGGTATCATCACTTGCACAGGGTGTTGTGAGGGGGAGCAGAAGGCCTAGGCTGGCCCAATAAGTTGGCAAGCGCATGAGCATATGTGTGTGTGTGTGTGTGTGTGTGTGTGTGTGTGTGTGTGTGTGTGTGTGTGTGTGTGTGTGTGAGAGAGAGTCAGGAAGGGAAGCAGGCAAGATGGACCATGGAAATGTTGTGCTTGTGTCTGTAGGTGCCCTCAATATGACAGTGGCTTGTGAGTGTCTGCATGAACACAGCCAAGCTCATTGCTAGCCCTATGTGTCTGTATGATGGACAGCTGTGATCCATGCATGGTAGGGTTGACAATTCATCATCTCACCCCCAAACATGAGAAGTGACTGTCAGGAGTTGCATTGGCACCTCCATGCCCAAGGTCAGATGCTGTGCTACTACCTGAGGGTGACTGATATCTGCTGGGAACATGTCTTCCATAGGAATGTACAGGACCACAATATTTATGGCAGAATACAAGCCTTGACCATACAAGAGTATTAATGATCAGGACATTGATGGAGATGGTGTCGTATAACAATTTTATTATGTTTGACCATCAATTGTTTAGACAGAAGACAGGAGTGGCAATGGAAGCCACTTGTTTCCCCATTTTTGCAAATACTGTATTAGCCCAATGGGAAGTGACTTCAGTCTTCCCCTCTCCTTTATTCCAGTATTGTCGATTGTATGGACGATACCTGGACGATATCCTTTTTTTTGGGAAAGAACGCAAGAACAGTTAGATGAATTTTTTACATTTTTGAATACAAGTACTTCCTTTCTTAGGTTCACCATGGAAATACACCAAGATAGAGTACATTTTTTTAGAGATTTCCATTCATAAAGATAGAATAAATAATGGCTTTATGTCTACTATATAGAAAGCCAACTTACTCAAACACATCGTTACATTTTCACAGTGGACATCCTATCAGCCAAAAAAGAGCATTGGTAAAAGGACAGTATGTACATTAGCACATATGATAAGTGGTATTATAAATTATGAAAATGAAAGGGATATTTTGAGGGACATCCTACTAAGGAGAGGGTATCCCTTTACCTTTGTAGATCCAATACTTGAAGAGGTAACCATAAAAATAATTAATGGCCATTTTTTCCCCTGTTGGGGACTGGAGATGATGGAACGATGCAAGTTAGATAGGCCCCAACACAGGCAGACAACACCGTTAATATATAGGTATGCAATGGTGTTGTCATTTAATTCCGAGTTTTATGACATTAGGGATATTATGTACATGAATTGGGGTATATTTGAGCCCCAAAATGAACATTTGAAGAAGGTGGGGGACAAACCAATAATAGTATATAAAAAAGATAAATGTCTTAAAAATCTAATAGAAAGTAGAAAATGTGACACTAGCAAGGGAAGAATGAAAAAATGTGGGCATTGTCATCAATGTCACTTTATATTAGAGGGAGACATCGTCCATGTTAGAGGTTTTGGAGACATTAGGTTAAACCACAAATTTAACTGTAACAGTACCTTAATAGTATATATAGCCATCTGTCAGTGTTGCTGACAATTTTATATAGGTGAAACTATTAATGCTTTAAAAAAAATAATATATCAACATGGATATGACATTCAAACAGGCAATACAAACAATGCTTTGGTTAAGCACATAAATGAAAACCCTGGACATAATTTCAGGTTTTCAGCTATTGATCAGATCAATAAATGTATAGGATGGGGTCCATGTGAATTGTTGGAATACAGAGAACTTATGTGGCAATTGAGAGTTAATGCCACCAAGCCTTTGGGACTTAATGACATGGTATCAATTTCTAGTTATTTAAAGTTAAAAGCAGTGTGCCATGTGTAGTAGACTATTATCATTAGGTACTAAAAAACAAAATATCTCAACAATTTGAATGGAGGAAAAATAGATAAATAATAAATAAAAAACAACAAATAATAAAAAAATAAAAATAACAAACAAGAAATAAAAACTAAGGAAACTGTATGTGAATGGGTGCTATGCATTTGACTTCAAACAGTAACATTATTGTTGGTATTATTGGTTCTATGTATAAATATAAATATATGAAATCCAGTAAAAAAGCAAAGAGTGACCAGGCCACAGCTAATAAAATCAAGCCAAGTTTTATTTCAGGAAATACAAATGGTGAGCGCTTTCGCAGTAAAAAAACTGATTCATAATTCCGTCTGATGAAGCAGTTTTTTACTGCGAAAGCGCTCACCATTTGTATTTCCTGGAATAAAACTTGGCTTGATTTTATTAGCTGTGGTCTGGTCGCTCTTTGCTTTTTTACTGGATTTCTTATATTTTGATTAACCAGTTTGCACACACACATTTTCTGTTTTGGATTATAACTATATGAAACTTTTTTAGTATAGAGAATTTTAGAAATGCAATGTTTTGGTATAAAAATGTGTAGGGAGAGTGTGCACACACATGTGGTGTGTGTATGTGTGTGTGTGTGTGTGTGTGTGTGTGTGTGTGTGTGTGTGTGTGTGTGTGTGTGTGTGTATACATATATATTTATGCAAATGTTTACATTCAGATTTTAAATACATTTTTAAATAAAATGTTTGTATAATTTTGAGGAATGTTAAAATATAGTAACATGGTTTAAAAGGTGTGGAGCCTTTTGAAATTTAAAAATTTTGAAATCTTAAACTTTGTATTATGCAACTTGTCATGTGATCTTGTCATGTGATTTTGTGATTTTAAAAGGAAGTGATAGTGCATACTTCCTTATTCTGAAGAAGTCTATCTGCACTCACTGATGAAAGCACTCAATAAATTGTGAAGTCTTGTCAACCAGGTGTCTCTTTCATGGTGTCGTTCCTAGTTATTGGTGTTTTGGATTTTAACCAGTCCTAGATGTCTGTATGTTGGACAGCAGTGATCTGTGAATAGTAGGGCTGACAGTTCATCATCTCACCCCCCCAAACATGAGAACTGGCTCTGCCAGGAGTTGCATTGGCACCTCCATGCCCAAGGTCAGATGCTGTGCTACTACCTTAGGGTCACTGATATCTGCTGGGAACATGTCTTCCACAAGAATGCACAGGACCATGAGCGCATGGCCTGCTGTATCTTAGTGTGGACAGCCCGCACCCCTCTGGAGTGCTGGATGTAGTGCCACTATGGAAATGTGATTGTGCATGGCCACATTGATTCTCAGCAGATGTAGTTGCTGACCTATGCCCACAAGGCCGATGCTGAACTCCATTGAGACATTCCATCACAGACAATGTGCGTTCCAAGACAGATAGTGTGCGAGCTCTCTCAGACCTACCTCTTTCCACTGTTCAGTCAACCATTCCAGGGTATCAGAGATACGATGGAGGCAGTCATGGCTGTCAGACTGCACTGCATCCATAACCCTGAGCATTCATTGGGAGTTCCTTTCTGAATGTGTCTGTGCCTCCACAATGGCACTGATCATATGCTGAGTGACACATGATGAGTCACCTGTGACAGGTGGTGGAGAGACACCAGGCCTCCTATGAGCACCCCTATCAATCCGCCTGTACGGAACCTCACCGACTGTTTGGCTATGGCCAATTTCAACAGTCACTGAAGCCACAGTAGCCACATTTCCCAAGTCAATGTCCCTACCCTCCGACTGTCCGATATCTGTGGCCTCAAGGGACTGGGTATGAGTAGGCATACTGGCTTTGTACGATGATAATGAGGGTGGACAATGGATGTCAACCTCTGTCTCTGATTCATCCTCTGCAACCCCCAGATGTGCCTCAATTTGGCCATCATAATCATCAGAGTCTGGAGAGACACTAACATCGGGTTGTGAAGGAGACAAAGACCAACCTCCCTGATCACCTGTGATAAAAAGGAGAAAGCAATACATTAATACATGCACTTCTATGCTCTGCAGTACTATGGTGCAATATATGATAAGTTGTATACACTGCTGTTACTATTACAGATTTGTATACCCCCAACCTTACATAGTTGGACATGAGGACATTATTTTCTAAGCTCGATTTGTAATTATTTGGAAATAATTATTCACTAAACAAGAATCTCATGAGAAAAACATAAATTATGTACACTGTTAAAGTTCTGCAAATATCTGCACAGTTGACAGTTATGGCGATCTGTAATGTCCTGACACTACTGTCAAGTCAATCACTATGGACATACCTACAAGGCTAAGGAATGATGCTAAACTGTGGATATTCAGAAAAATATCTGACCATTCGGCAGTCATATAGATAGTACATCAATCTATTCTGCAGACCTGGGATGACACTTTAGCGAATACATTGGACAATATTTACATCTCTGACAAAACAGTTTTGTGCTTACTAGCAGCAGGGGCACAGCCTCTTCCTATTCCTGACAGTCCTGAAACAATTTGAGGGAGAGGTAATGGCAACAGCACCACATGTTACAGTATAACATAGATATTATGTCCAAATATCTCACATTTACAGTAGCTGCTATGTTAACAGGTATGTGGGTCACAATCTCTACATGAGCTTAAAACACCTGACACCCACATAAAACTATATAAACCTTGACAAGCTGAATGCAATAGTATTCCAATGCTGATGTAACTAAGCATATCTGGATGCTACTCTTGAAAGGACTGTGTGGCACCCACATCCATAACATATTGGCTGATGAATGCCTGGGAGCTGTCCTGTGTTACAAGGTTTGCCAGGAATTCTTCTGTGGCTGAGAGAGGTTATTCCACTGCAGGCCCACCACGAGTGACTTGACAATCCCTGGCTATGTCAGCTGCATGTCTGCATGCTGAGTGCATCATATCTGTGGCACTGTATCACACCTGCTCGTATGTACGATTCTGGTGACCCACAGCATTAATGTTATGCACAAGTTCATCCCACAAGACTGCATGCTCTTGCCTATTTGCCCTCCCTCTGGAAAGCAAAACTTGGCAGCATTGGTGCAAAGCCTCAATGATGAGGTTGTTTTCTCCTAACTAAATGATGTTCTGTATCTCGCATGCGTGATATCTCCTGAAGTACAAATAAATGAGAACACATGTCAGGATCACATAAGTGGGAGTACAGTATGTAGAGATACAGCAATACAGGAAGGCTATCAGTATTCACTCTTGATTACACATTTGACATTTAACAGTGTGCCAAACATACAAAGGGTGTGGATGCAACTAGGATAGTAACAATAGTGCAAGCAAAATATAAAACCAGCAACTGGGATAAGGAACTCCACAAATGCACAAACAGAAATCCAAGAAGAATAAAACAATGTGAAGTTAGTACAAGGCAAGAAGGACTCAGCAACAGATAAAAAGTAAAATGTTTAATACAATGTTAGCGAACACCACTTCATCAGACAAAGACCAAAATGCAACACAACCATTTATACTAAGACCATCCAATACAAACAATTAACTAACATTATAATAAAGTAATTAAAACTCATTTACATTTAAAGAACCAACATTTTAAAAAACTTTTAGTGTCTGAAAGGTCTTTGGCGTAGGAAAGTTTTAAATTATACCATATCATTAATTCAAGGGAAGGTATCAGTTTTAAAAAATAAAATCCATTTTTGCTCACACACTTCTGTTCTATTCCTTATATCTCCCCATCTGATGTCTTCATCTACTAATTCTCACACAAAGAACTTAAACTGATGCTGGGTACCATTAGATTCAACATGTTTAGCTAAAGCAGTTGTATTCTTTCTATTCTTGATATCCCTCAGGTGCTCAAGTATACACTCTCTCAATGAGCGATTCGTTTTACCTATATAGTAAGCTGCACTACAAGTGCAGAAATTATAGTACATTAAGATCTTACTGGTACAATCAGCATAGTAGGGGAAATCTACATGACAATTCAATAAAGGGTGTATAAAATGACCATTTGTATACACATACTTACAGGCACTACAGTGTCTGCATGGACAAGTCCACTGTCTCTGAGACAAAACTGTTAATGGCTTTTCCTTGGTCTTATAGCAGATCTCTCTTTTAATTAACAGATTATTCTTAAAGGAAAAACTAAGTTTATCTGTTACTAGCTCTCTTATGTTATCATTTGCATATAAGATGTTACAATTTTTCTTAATGATGTAACAAAACATATTGACATCATTGCAAAAGGTTAAAGGGAACTTAATCCTCTGTTTACCCCAAGACACTTCAGAAGACAAAGTATCTGGTGAGGTTTCTGAGAAAAAGGGTCTCCTTCTGCTATTTCTTTCCTTATACACAGATTCTATACATGCGTCACTTTCTTATTCACTATACCCCCTGCTCATAAAATATTGCTTAAGTCTACTAAAAGCATTAAACAGCTGCATTCATCATTATGCAATCTCATCATCCTTAGAAACTGCCTAGTCAGGACATTCTTCGAGATATGTCAGGGATGCATACTGTTCTTATGTAATACTGAGTTCTTCTTAACTTCTTTCCTGTAGAGCCCTGTTTTAAAAACACCCATTTCTGATCTCTGGACTTTCACATCCAGAAAATCTGTCTGTTGTGTAGAATAGCTTGAGGAAAACTTCAAAAAGGAGGTTGTGGTATGTAAGAAATCAATGAAACATAGTAACTGATCCTCATCATCACCCTATAAAAGAAACACATCATCCACGAAACGTCTGTACCATAAAAAGGATGAACAGAACAAAGTATTCAATAACACCATATCAGGTTCCCATTTAGCCAATGCAAGGTTGGCGTAGCTATTGGCACAAGCTGTGCCCATAGCTACACCAACATTTTGTAGGTACAAAAATAAAAATATTGTTCTCCAATATGCTCTCAGTTAAACTACAAATAAGGTTGGCTCCATCATTAGAGTAAAATTGACCCATATTCAGAAAATCTCTAACATTTTCTATCTCCCAATCATTAGGGATCACAGTAAAAAGGGATCCTATAGCTAAGGTAACTAAATACAATTCTTTCTCAGAGTCTAAATGTACTGTGCCTCTATATAAATCTTCTAAGAAGCTTTTAGTATCCTTTAGAATTGTTGGTACTTTCCCCAAAACAGGCAGCAGCACCTTCTCTACAAATATCAAAAAGGGTTGATGACCCACCCTCACCCTGAAACAATTGGACAAATGGGTGGGTCTTTTAAACTCTTATAAACCTTTGAGAGCCCATATATTACTGGGATGGTGGGACATTCATCATTAAAATAATTAAATAAATATTCTGTTATGGTATTTGTCATAAGAAAATCCAAAGCCAAGAATAACACATTCTCTGTCAAGGCTTGAACTACATCTTTGTTAATTGACATAAAAGTACTTCGATCACTGAATAAGAAAGACAGTAATGTTCTTAATATACACATCTCTGTCTAGCAGAACTATCCCTCTCCCTTTATCAGCAGGGTGGATTTCAATAGATTTAGCTTGTTTAGGTTCTACAGGGGCCTCATATTCTGTTCTACTCAGATTATAATAAACAGGCTTACGTTCTTTCTTAAAAGAGTCCCTAATCTCATTTAAAAAATATAACAAAATGCTTCAACAGATGGATGAAGGTTAGGTATAAACATACTAGGTTTTTTAAAAGGCAGAAAATAACGTTCAGTTTCAACATTCAATAAGCTAGCAGATAAAGTTAAGTTCCTTGCAAACATCTTTAAATTAAGCAAAACATCTATCAGTTCAGATTTTTTCAATGGTATGAAAGAAATTCCCTTATTCAGTTAAGACAACTGTGCTTCTGTTAAATGAAAAGAAGACAAGTTAATTACTAAGTCATTCTTACAGCACTGCAAGTATTCTTGTATATTTGTCTGTTCTCCACTTGCTGTACCTGGCAAACTCTCCCCCTTGTCCCTCGACTCTGTGACCAACCATTCCTCAGTCTGTTGTTTATCGGTAGCGGCTCTGGTAGAGGAAAAATTGGTTGACCTGTAATTATAGCAGTTGTCATTGAATTCACAGTAGTTGCCATCAATTCTGAGTTAATTCTGTTACAGAACTCATAGAGCTAGTAGAAGCGACCGCTTCCTCTGAAACCATTACAATTCTCATAGCACTAGAAGGAGGTGCCAAAAGTGCTACTAATGTGTCAGGAGTAGTTTGTTCATTGGTGGAGTCTAACGCTTCAGACTGGGCCATTGGCTGAGCAATGTTGTCGATGGGTGCTTGTCTAGACCAGGAAAACACAGCACCCTTTTTAAAATCAGCAATGTCTCTCTGAAGTTTCCTTATCTTAACTGCTTTCAATCTTTTTTTGTAGTCTGCAATGTTCTCATACAAGATATTCAAGCTATCTTGTATAATATCTTGTGAAAAATATGACAAAATTTCACTTTGTAACCCTCTAACATCTTCAAGTAAGGCATTTTCTTGAGGTGAAAAAAAGTCAATCAATAATTTCATGTGGTCAAAACTAAGTTTCAAATTCATATTCTGCCACTGCTTTAAGCCATCAATTCTGAGTTAATTCTGTTACAGAACTCATAGAGCTAGTAGAAGCGACCGCTTCCTCTGAAACCATAAGTAGGCATGTTAAGTATACATAAGCCTCTGGGTATTACCTTATAATGCATCTCAGCTTCCATATGAAGCCTTTGCCATTGAAGGCATTTAAACTTATAAAGTTTATTCTCCAGGTCCTTACATTTCCTCAGAAAAGCTTTCTTTTTGCTCCTCATCCACATCTCTAGCTGAAAGATCCCCTGCTGTAATATTCAAGACCGGATTTGCTCTTAAAGATTATTAAGATTATTAAGTTCACTGACTATACCACTATTACTGTTGTATCTATCTACATTCCACCATGGGACAACATTCCCTTATTGGAAAGCATTCTCTCCTACCTTTCCCACAACATCCCTAATGAAATTATCCTCCTTGGGGACATGAACATAAACTGGGAAACACTCACCAGTCCTAACTTAACATACCATATAAATCTATATGGCTTTTCACAACTTATCTCCCAGCCTTGCCATACCAATAACACTCATTCTACCAATGCACTCATTGACTGGATTCTTGTCTCAAATCCCTCTAAATATCATAGTCCTGAAACACTCTCTAAATCCCTGAGTGGCCGCTCTCCAATAAAGGTACTTAGACATACCTCCCACTTGATGAAGCAGTTCAAGCTTTTAACTCAACCTTCTTAAATATCTTAAACTCATTAGCCCTATTACAGAAAGTAAGGATGAAAGCTACTATATCCCTTTGGCCATCTAAGAATACTCACACTCTCATGACAGCCAGAGACTGAGCCTGGAAAACTTGGATCCAAACTAAACTATCAGCAGATCTGCAAAAGTATAAAGAACTGAGAAATAAGACAAAAAAATGTATTGATAACGATAAAAAAGACTTCTACTATAACCCTCCAGCTGCCCTAAAATCAGATCCAAAAAAATTCTGGAATACCATAAACCAAATACTTCATTCTGGTAATCCTACTTTACCAAATCCATCTCCTGACAAATCTCCCAAAAGGACTGCTAACACCTTCAATGCCCATTTCATTCAGTCAATAGCCAAACTTTTCAATCCTAATCTGAAATGTTTCAAATTGCTTGTAACCTCCACCAACAGCCAACTCTGCAAACTCTTTTTTTTCCTTAAAGCAGTCCCTACTGCTTACATCAAAACCCTTCTTTCCAAACTAAAACCATGCTCTGTTTCTGTTGACAGTATCCCATCTTACTTTCTTCAGATTGCTGCTCCCTCTATTGCTTTGCCAGTATCTATTTTAATCAAACGTTCCATCTCTGAAGCTAAAGTACCTGCTATCTGGAAACGATTCTACACCATGCTTATTCACAAATGTGGCAATTCCACAGAACTCTCAAACTTCAGACCAATAGCTATCCTCTCCCCTCTGTCTAAAGTCTTAGAAAAATGTATACATTACAGGGCACACACCTCACTCCCACTCAGCACGGTTTCCGACCCAAACATAGTACCACTACAGCTCTACTTTCCGTTCTCAACACCATTTCTATAGCTAGAGATAATCATAAACTTATCTCATGCTTATTCATTGACCTCCCAAAAGCCATCAACACTGTGTCACATCCTCTGCTTCTGAGTAAACTCTGATCTCAACTTTTGTAATACAACAATAGCAGGTTCTCCAGCTGTCTCACTGACCGACAGCAATCAGTAAGATGACACGCCTCACTATCGTCTCCCCTTCCAGTGAAAATGGCTGTTCCCCAAGGATCCATCCTTGGACCCACTACTTTTCAATATTTTCACCTCTTGTCCACAATCCTCATTAGTCCAATACGCAGACGACTCCACAGTTATCACCGTTGCTAACTTACCCTCTGAACTTCTAACAGCTACCCAGTCTACTTTCGACTCTGTTGAAACCTGGCTCACCAATAATCAGCTCATTCTTAATCCCAAAAAAAACAAACTCTTACTCTTTCTCCCCAAAACTGTAACTGATATCAAATCAACTTTACAAATAAAATCACTACATCACACTCTCATAGTTGCTAACTCTAGTACTAAACTACTTGGTGTAACCATTGATGATCAGCTAAAATTCGACCTCCATATAAATAACTGCATCAGAAAAACCCATCAAAAACTAGGACTTCTCTACAGAAATAAAAAATCCCTAACCCCTGAATCTAGAACCACAATCACACATGCTTATCTTTTGGCATGCCTAACATACTGCTCCCAAATACTCATAAATCTTAACTGCACCTTACTTAGCAAACTCGAATCAGCCTATCACAAAATAGCCAGATTTGCTGCACAACAAACCTACAAATCTCACCACTGTATCTTCCTCAAACATCTAAAGTGGCTCGAACTACCACACCTCCTACCCCTCTCTCAGCTCCAAATTATACACTCCATTATTTATTCACCATCCTGCTGTCCGGCACTAGGCACCATAATCTCCCACTATGTCCCATCCAGACTACTCAGGAGCTCCACCCAAGACCTTTTACAAATTTACAAGTCCAGAATAGGAGCCATTACATACAGCTACCATTCCTCTATTGCTTGGAACAAACTCCCACAAGAAGTTAGATCACTTGCACATCTTAAAGTATTCAAACTAGCCACTAAAGAGTTATCAAGGCACAAATTCGAGCACAAAAGAAAGCAGAGCCAGCTGGAGCCTGAACGCAGGTTTATTATATAACAAATAGACAGCGTTTTCGCTACATGAACAGAGTAGCTTCCTCAGAGGTTAAAAATGCAGAATGACAACACCCTTTTTAAACTCCATTCTAAAACGAGTTTAACATTACATCACTTCCTCCAAAGAAGGAACTTGATGCTTAAGGGTGACATAAGCATACATAACTTCATAAAACATTTATCATATAAATAAAAAAGTTTTTTATTTGTGTTTAAAACATTATAAACAAGTATTTAAGAATATCTAAAAATGTATTAATAAAATATTATATAACTTTTGAAGCTATCCAAATGAACGCTAAGCGCGTTGACATATTGCTTTTCATTAAATGTATTATATAACCTTTTAAAATTGTCCAAATGAACGCTAAACGCGTTGACATATTGCTTTTCATTACATATTTACACCAAAGCAGCTTTTAAGCAGTCAAATGCTTTCTAAAAGCAAACAGGGAAAATGAGATAGTTCAAAGTACATGCATGTTGAATATATACTCCACGCAACCACTAAATACTTCAAAGTGTGTTATAATCACCCTTCTCATGCTCCATTAACTATATATTCCCAATATATTTTTACTATTATTATTATGTAAATGATTTGCTAAATTAACCAGGCATCTACAGTTACTACTCAAGCAAAACGGGGGCAACAGGATGTTACAAAAAGCCATGGTTTCGCAATAATTACGAAGCAAACAAAAAATGTCAATGTTATGACCTATATACGAGAGCCTACACCGTATATTCATAAGCATATCATACATAAGGTAGCAAAGCCAAAGGCTTTAAAGTCATATGGATCTGTTTACTCATAGGCTAGTCACTCAGATAGCTCTCGTGTAACAAGCTAAAACAATCACTATTACTAGATAATATATATTACTACCTCATATAAGATTTTAATTTCAAATAGGGGGCAATGTTACAGCTCTCATTTAAGCCTGGGAAGTTAAAGGCATCTAATTTTAATTGCCATAACAGCTCTCTAGTTTCAAGTAAAATGGAAGTAGGGCCACCCCTTACAGATGTTATTAGATGTTCAATCCCCATGAACTCAAAAGAATGTCCTGGGTTCGCTACTATATGTTTGGCCAATGCGTTCTCACACTTTGCATTCTTGATGGCATAACAGTGTTGGTAGATCCGTTGTTTAAACTTTCTATCCGTCTTGCCAACATAAAATCCAGGGCAACAAGTACAAAAGGCAATATAAATGATGGACATGGTATCACAATTAATTCTGTGCTTAATGTAAAACTTGTTGCCCAATAAGCTGAATGTACTCCCCGTCTTTATGTGGGAACAATAATTGCATGAACCACACATAAACGACCCCTTAGTTCTATTAGATTCCGGACATAACGAATGGGATTGCAACAGTTCTTTAATATTTTTGCCCCTCCTATACACTGTGTAAGGTTTATCACTCAATTTGTTAAACTGAGGAGCATTGGAAGATAGAAAAAAACAATTTTTATTTAAAATCTCCAAAATCGCCTTTGAATTCAAACTAAATGTCATTATGAATTTACAAGGCGTGTTTTCACATACTAATGCCTCTGTTAAAAGAGGGGGTTCTATCAAAGAAGAATTCGCAGCATGTGCTAGATTTTGATCACTATGATTGTCTTCTTGAGGTAGCTTAAGAAGCAGTGGCTTATAAAAGCCATTGTTTCTCTTTTCAGTAACTTCCACTATCAAATCATTGATCAGGTGATGTGGGTAATCACGGTTCATAAAAAGAGCTCTCAAAAATTCAGTTTCAAGAGAGAAGTCTTTTAGATCACTACACATTCTGACCGCTCTCACCAACTGCCCTTTAACATTGGCTTTTTTCTGTTTGTGAGGGTGGAAACTACTATAGTGAAGAAATGAGTTGACATAGGTATCCTTCCTAAAGATGGTAGATTTCAAAAGGCCAGTTGTAGTGTCCCTAAAAAGTTTGTCATCCAAGTAGTTGACTTGCATGGTATCGAAATAGTATGTAAATTTCAAAAATGGTGTCGTTGAATTTAAAAAATCAACAAAAGCCTGTGCCAAAGTAGAGTCACCCCTAAAAAGGATAAAGGCATCATCTAGAAAACGTGTGTAAAACACTATTTTATCTTTCCAATTAATATTATTGAAAACATAATGCCTTTCCCAATATGCCATGAATAAATTGGCTACTGCTGCTCCACATGCGGAGCCCATGGCTACCCCTTGTTTCTGTATATAAACGTCTCCTTCAAAAGTGAAAAAGTTTGAGGACAAAATAATGTCCAATAATTCAGTGACGTTGTCAATGTCTATTTTGGCTACACCAAGATCAATCAGCAGTAGTTCAATCCACTCAAGGGCTTCTTGGTGTGGGATGGATGTATATAAATCCACCACATCGATGGTTAAAAAGTTCGTAAATTCGTCAACTGTAAGAACATTCATATTAGATAAAAAAGACCAAGAGTCCTTGCATATACTCGGGATGAGATTAATATACTTGGCAAGCAAGGAGTCAACATATTTGGAACAAGGGTATGTGATGGATGATCTACCATCAATCAAAGCTCTCATAGGCGGATCCCCAAGGTTCTTGTGAACCTTGGGTATACCAAACATCACAGGTGTTTTGGGATACAGTATGTCAATATACCCAAAAGTGTCTACATCTATTCTACCAGATATAAACAAGTCACTGAAGTAACCTCTTATTCTATTAGATTTCACATTCATTTCGTTGATCGAAGATGTCTCATAAGCAGCAGTATTTAACACCCTGCACATTCTCTCAACGTAATCAACTCGTTCAAAAACAGCTAGACCACCCCCCTTATCAGGCTTGATGATCCTAACAGTAGATGTACGTAATTTATTGAGTGCAGCCAACTGGTCTTTAGATATATTAAACTGGTTTGGCTTAGCCTTGAAAGACTTAACCGCATGTCTAATATCTAATTCACATGCGCTCTCAAACATTTTGAGAGCCACATGTAGAGGTGGATTAAACACGCTTGGGAGCTTAAGTTTAGGCAAAGAAGGTGTAGATAAATCATTAAACATTAGCCTCAAATTGAGTCTTCTCACATAACATTTCAAATCTAAGAGAACTTTAGCAACATCACATTTTGTCGTAGGTACAAATGTATTACCTAACGCCAGTAATTCAACCAGCTCAGGTTCCAAAGTAAGCGAGGAAAAATTATAAATGGTAAAATCACCCCTTTTATTTAAAATAATCTCAGGGGTACTTTTGTTAAAGGAACAAGAATGCAAAAGCTCTAATTCCAATTCGCATTCCTCCTCCGTTGCCTTTGGTTGGTCGTTTTCCCTAAAAAAGCTTGATCCATATTCTGGTCACTATCAGAAGTAGCGGTAAGAGTTGGCGTAAAAGTTTCATCATACCCACCATTCCTACCTTGCCTGTTTCTATTTCTATTACTTCTTCTCAGAGGGGGATTATTACCACCATTTATATTGTGACCCCTGTTGTCACTAGGGTCCACAGTATTAACAACTTCTGTTGTATCCAAATCAACATCCCTCCTAGGGAACTGGGCTGTAGCACATAAGTTAGGGAAAGCCTTATCATTGGTGTACGCCAACCTATCCCTATACAAGTTCTTAGATTTATTTGTTTTGAGCTTGACCATGTATGTATCAATGCTTGAAAAAATACGAGCATGGTCAAACTTAAATTGTAAGAAGGCCCCATCACCTTTAATTTCTTCATCCAAAAGGCAAACCTCCTTAGTTAATTCCTCAATGCTAATAGTGTAATGTTTTATAAGCACTTCAAGTCAATTGTAAGCCTTGTGTTTGAAATAAAACTTTTAAGTCAGGTAGAAAATTAATGCTGTTAACCAAGCTTGATGGAACAAAAACGTTCCTAAGACCTTTAGGGACAATTCCCTCATTCAAGCATTGCTTGAAGTATGCAACTTCAAGCTGCAATTTCCTTAATTTAAAAGTTTTTGTGTCCAGCAATTTTAATTTATCTGAAACTGTCACTGTACAATTAGTAGAAGCAACATTATTCCGCACCGACGTGCTGTCAGCAAGTGGTTTAACAAATTGCATAAAGTCACCTGTATTATGAATCCACTCCGTAATTGAAGTCACGCCAGTAAGTGCATTATTCCTCAAGTTCTCTTCATTTTGTAAATTAGAATGCGCCATCCCGCTTTCAGCCCGAGATGTATTAGACACAGGAGGAGCCGTTTTAAACGGTTGGGCTGCTGTAATAACATCCATTGATTCCGTAAAAGGTCTGTTATCGCTTCCAGATGCAACTAAAGCGTCCACATGGACGGAAGAAAGTGAAGTACGTGAAGCACAAGCACTCTCCAATACCGAGAAACGGTCATTCAACGCTTCTATTTTAGAAATTAATGCTGAAAGCAAATTAGGTACCTCCACAGGGTCTGGTTTAGATGTACCAAATATATTAGGGCTGGCAGGGCTCTCCATGAGCACGAAAGACAAACCACTGAAGCGGAAAAGTCCAAACAGTTATCAAGTCACAAATTCGAGCACAAAAGAAAGCAGAGCCAGCTGGAGCCTGAACGCAGGTTTATTATATAACAAATAGACAGCGTTTTCGCTACTTGAACAGAGTAGCTTCCTCAGAGGTTAAAAATGCAGAATGACAACACCCTTTTTAAACTCCATTCTAAAACGAGTTTAACATTACATCACTTCCTCCAAAGAAGGAACTTGATGCTTAAGGGTGACATAAGCATACATAACTTCGTAAAACATTTATCATATAAATAAAAAAGTTTTTTATTTGTGTTTAAAACATTATAAACAAGTATTTAAGAATATCTAAAAATGTATTAATAAAATATTATATAACTTTTGAAGCTATCCAAATGAACGCTAAGCGCGTTGACATAATAATTATAATAGTTAATAATAATAATAGTAAAAATATATTGGGAATATATAGTTAAAGGAGCATGAGAAGGGTGATTATAACACACTTTGAAGTATTTAGTGGTTGCGTGGAGTATATATTCAACATGCATGTACTTTGAACTATCTCATTTTCCCTGTTTGCTTTTAGAAAGCATTTGACTGCTTAAAAGCTCCTTTGGTGTAAATATGTAATGAAAAGCAATATGTCAACGCGTTTAGCGTTCATTTGGACAATTTTAAAAAGTTATATAATACATTTAATGAAAAGCAATATGTCAACGCTACTTTAGCGCTCATTTGGATAGCTTCAAAAGTTATATAATATTTTATTAATACATTTTTAGATATTCTTAAATACTTGTTTATAATGTTTTAAACACAAATAAAAAACTTTTTTATTTATATGATAAATGTTTTACGAAGTTATGTATGCTTATGTCACCCTTTACATCAAGTTCCTTCTTTGGAGGAAGTGATGTAATGTTAAACTCGTTTAGAAATGGAGTTTAAAAAGGGTGTTGTCATTCTGCATTTTTAACCTCTGAGGAAGCTACTCTGTTCAAGTAGCGAAAACGCTGTCTATTTGTTATATAATAAACCTGCGTTCAGGCTCCAGCTGGCTCTGCTTTCTTTTGTGCTCGAATTTGTGACTTGATAACTGTTTGGACTTTTTCCGTTTGCTACAGTGGTTTGTCTTTCGTGCTCATGGAGAGCCCTGCCAGCCCTAATATATTTGGTACATCTAAACCAGACCCTGTGGAGGTACCTAATTTGCTTTCAGCATTAATTTCTAAAATAGAAGCGTTGAATGACCGTTTCTCGGTATTGGAGAGTGCTTGTGCTTCACGTACTTCACGTTCTTCCGTCCATGTGGACACTTTAGTTGCATCTGGAAGCGATAACAGACCTTTTACGGAATCAATGGATGTTATTACAGCAGCCCAACCGTTTAAAACGGCTCCTCCTGTGTCTAATACATCTCGGGCTGAAAGCGGGATGGCGCATTCTAATTTACAAAATGAAGAGAACTTGAGGAATAATGCACTTATTGGCGTGACTTCAATTACGGAGTGGATTCATAATACAGGTGACTTTATGCAATTTGTTAAACCACTTGCTGACAGCACGTCGGTGCGGAATAATGTTGCTTCTACTAATTGTACAGTGACAGTTTCAGATAAATTAAAATTGCTGGACACAAAAACTTTTAAATTAAGGAAATTGCAGCTTGAATTTGCGTACTTCAAGCAATGCTTGAATGAGGGAATTGTCCCTAAAGGTCTTAGGAACATTTTTGTTCCATCAAGCTTGGTTAACAGCATTAATTTTCTACCTCACTTAAAAGTTTTATTTCAAACATAAGGCTTACAAATGATTGAAGTGCTTATAAAACATTACACTATTAGCATTGAGGAATTAACTAAGGAGGTTTGCCTTTTGGATGAAGAAATTAAAGTTGATGGGGCCTTCTTACAATTTAAGTTTGACCATGCTCGTATTTTTTCAAGCATTGATACGTACATGGTCAAGCTCAAAACAAATAAATCTAAGAAATTGTATAGGGATAGGTTGGCGTACACCAATGATAAGGCTTTCCCTAACTTATGTGCTACAGCCCAGGCCCCTAGGAGGGATGTTGATTTGGATACAACAGAAGTTGTTAATACTGTGGACCCTAGTGACAGGGGTCACAATATAAATGGTGGTAATAATCCCCCTCTGAGAAGAAGTAATAGAAATAGAAACAGGCAAGGTAGGAATGGTGGGTATGATGAAACTTTTACGCCAACTCTTGCCGCTACTTCTGATAGTGACCAGAATATGGACTGCTTTTAGGAAAACGACCAACCAAAGGCAACGAGGAGGAATGCTAATTGGAATTAGAGCTTTTGCATTCTTGTTCCTTTAACAAAAGTACCTGAGATTATTTTAAATAAAAGGTGATTTTACCATTTATAATTTTTCCTCGCTTACTTTGGAACCTGAGCTGGTTGAATTACTGTAGGGTAATACATTTGTACCCACGACAAAATGTGATGTTGCTAAAGTTCTCTTAGATTTGAAATGTTATGTGAGAAGACTCAATTTGAGGCTAATGTTTAATGATTTATCTACACCTTCTTTGCCTAAACTTAAGCTCCCAAGCGTGTTTAATCCACCTCATGTGGCTCTCAAAATGTTTGAGAGCGCATGTGAATTAGATATTAGACATGCGTTAAGTCTTTCTGCTAAGCCAAACCAGTTTAATATATCTAAAGACCAGTTGGCTGCACTCAATAAATTACGGCATCTACTGTTAGGATCATCAAGCCTGATAAGGGGGTGGTCTAGCTGTTTTGAAACGAGTTGATTACGTTGAGAGAATGTGCAGGGTGTTAAATACTGCTGCTTATGAGACATCTTCGATCAACGAAATGAATGTGAAATCTAATAGAATAAGAGGTTACTTCAGTGACTTGTTTATATCTGGTAGAATAGATGTAGACACTTTGGGTATATTGACATACTGTATCCCAAAACACCTGTGTTTATATACCCAAGGTTCACAAGAACCTTGGGATCCGCCTAATATGAGAGCTTTGATTGATGGTAGATCATCCATCACATACCCTTGTTCCAAATATGTTGACTCCTTGCTTGCCAAGTATATTAATCTCATCCCGAGGATATGCAAGGACTCTTGGTCTTTTTTATCTAATATGAATGTTCTTACAGTTGACGAATTTACGAACTTTTTAACCATCGATGTGGTGGATTTATATACATCCATCCCACACCAAGAAGCCCTTGAGTGGATTGAACTACTGCTGACTGATCTTGGTGTAGCCAAAAGAGACATTGACAACGTCACTGAATTATTGGACATTATTTTGTCCTCAAACTTTTTCACTTTTGAAGGAGACGTTTATATACAGAAACAAGGGGTAGCCATGGGCTCCGCATGTGGAGCAGCAGTAGCCAATTTATTCATGGCATATTGGGAAAGGCATTATGTTTTCAATAATATTAATTGAAAAGATAAAATAGTGTTTTACACACGTTTTCTAGATGATGCCTTTATCCTTTTTAGGGGTGGCTCTACTTTGGCACGGGCTTTTGTTGATTTTTTAAATTCAACAACACCATTTTTGAAATTTACATACTATTTCGATACCATGCAAGTCAACTACTTGGATGTCAAACTTTTTAGGGACACTACAACTGGCCTTTTGAAATCTACCATCTTTAGGAAGGATACCTATGTCAACTCATTTCTTCACTATAGTAGTTTCCACCCTCAGAAACAGAAAAAAGACATTGTTAAAGGGCAGTTGGTGAGAGCGGTCAGAATGTGTAGTGATCTAAAAGACTTCTCTCTTGAAACTGAATTTTTGAGAGATCTTTTTATGAACCATGATTACCCACATCACCTGATCAATGATTTGATAGTGGAAGTTACTGAAAAGAGAAACAATGGCTTTTATAAGCCACTGCTTCTTAAGCTACCTCAAGAAGACAATCATAGTGATCAAAATCTAGCACATGCTGCGAATTCTTCTTTGATAGAACCCCCTCTTTTAACAGAGGCATTAGTATGTGAAAACACGCCTTGTAAATTCATAATGACATTTAGTTTGAATTCAAAGGCGATTTTGGAGATTTTAAATAAAAATTGTTTTTTTCTATCTTCCAATGCTCCTCAGTTTAACAAATTGAGTGATAAACCTTACACAGTGTATAGGAGGGGCAAAAATATTAAAGAACTGTTGCAATCCCATTCGTTATGTCCGGAATCTAATAGAACTAAGGGGTCGTTTATGTGTGGTTCATGCAATTATTGTTCCCACATAAAGACGGGGAGTACATTCAGCTTATTGGGCAACAAGTTTTACATTAAGCACAGAATTAATTGTGATACCATGTCCATCATTTATATTGCCTTTTGTACTTGTTGCCCTGGATTTTATGTTGGCAAGACGGATAGAAAGTTTAAACAACGGATCTACCAACACTGTTATGCCATCAAGAATGCAAAGTGTGAGAACGCATTGGCAAACATATAGTAGCGAACCCAGGACATTCTTTTGAGTTCATGGGGATTGAACATCTAATAACATCTGTAAGGTGGCCCTACTTCCATTTTACTTGAAACTAGAGAGCTGTTATGGCAATTAAAATTAGATGCCTTTAACTTCCCAGGCTTAAATGAGAGCTGTAACATTGCCCCCTATTTGAAATTAAAATCTTATATGAGGTAGTAATATATATTATCTAGTAATAGTGATTGTTTTAGCTTGTTACACGAGAGCTATCTGAGTGACTAGCCTATGAGTAAACAGATCCATATGACTTTAAAGCCTTTGGCTTTGCTACCTTATGTATGATATGCTTATGAATATACGGTGTAGGCTCTCATATATAGGTCATAACATTGACATTTTTTGTTTGCTTCATAATTATTGCGAAACCATGGCTTTTTGTAACATCCTGTTGCCCCCGTTTTGCTTGAGTAGTAACTGTAGATGCCTGGTTAATTTAGCAAATCATTTACATAATAATAATAGTAAAAATATATTGGGAATATATAGTTAAAGGAGCATGAGAAGGGTGATTATAACACACTTTGAAGTATTTAGTGGTTGCGTGGAGCATATATTCAACATGCATGTACTTTGAACTATCTCATTTTCCCTGTTTGCTTTTAGAAAGCATTTGACTGCTTAAAAGCTGCTTTGGTGTAAATATGTAATGAAAAGCAATATGTCAACTCGTTTAGCGTTCATTTGGACAATTTTAAAAAGTTATATAATACATTTAATGAAAAGCAATATGTCAACGCGCTTAGCGTTCATTTGGATAGCTTCAAAAGTTATATAATATTTTATTAATACATTTTTAGATATTCTTAAATACTTGTTTATAATGTTTTAAACACAAATAAAAAACTTTTTTATTTATATGATAAATGTTTTACGAAGTTATGTATGCTTATGTCACCCTTAAGCATCAAGTTCCTTCTTTGGAGGAAGTGATGTAATGTTAAACTCGTTTTAGAATGGAGTTTAAAAAGGGTGTTGTCATTCTGCATTTTTAACCTCTGAGGAAGCTACTCTGTTCAAGTAGCGAAAACGCTGTCTATTTGTTATATAATAAACCTGCGTTCAGGCTCCAGCTGGCTCTGCTTTCTTTTGTGCTCGAATTTGTGACTTGATAACTGTTTGGACTTTTTCCGTTTGCTTCAGCCACTAAAGAGTAGTTAAAAAGTCAATGGATTTGTACCTATTCTCAGCCTCCTTGAATATCTTCTTCTTTCGGCTTTTTCCCGGTCAGGGGTCGCCACAGCGGATCACCTTGTCTGCACATTGAATGGCAGTGGAGTTTTACGGTGTCGAGTTGCCAGCCCGGCACCCAACCTTCCATAGAAGGCACACTCACACGCACACCTAGGGCCAATTTAGAGTGTCCAATCCACTTGCAGCATGTCTTTGGGATGTGGGAGGAAACCGGAGCACCCGGAGGAAACCCACGCGACCACAGGGAGGACATGCAGACTCCGCACAGAAGGCACCCCAGCCGGGGATCGAACCGGAGAACCTCTTGCTGTGAGGCGGCAATGCTAACCACTGCACCACCGTGGCCGCCCTCTCAGCCTCCTTGAATATACCTTCACTAAATAACAAACCTAACTTCCTCTGTCTTACCATCATTTCTTCTCCTCTATACCAAAACATTTACAACTTAAATTAGTCTACTTCATCATTTTTTCCCTAACACTATCTCCTTTCCTTCTGCTGCAGTATTCTTCATAACATTTTTATAGATAATTGTAACTGCATATATATGATAACTGTTCTACAAGTTTTATTATGAATGATTATAATGTTAACTGTGTTTGTAACGGTTATATTTTTTGTTACTATGTCTTGGAGCTTTTCTTCCTGGGCCTCTTCTGAAAAAGGGCTTTTGCTCAGTCAGGCAATCCCAGTTAAAAATGTAAAATAAAATAAAATAAATAAAATAAAGATAAAATTCTTTTCAGCTGATCCATTCTCAAACCATGATTGGATACACCAGGATTATACTTCAGTTCCACATTAATGCCTTCAGCCATGTTCCCACTTCCAGTTACAGAAAATGTAGCAAACAGAATATAAAACCAGCAAGTGGGATAGGGAACTCCACAAATGTACAAACAAATATCCAAAAAACATAAAACAACGTGAAGTTCATACAAGGCAAGAAGGTCTCAGCAATGAATAAAAAGAAAAATGTTTAATACAATGCTAGCTATTTCACGATAAAGCACTGCTTCATCAGACAAAGACCAAAATGCAACACGACCATTTATACTAAGACCAACCAATAAAAAACAATTGTTAATTAAAATTTTAATCAAGTAAATAAAACTCATTCACATTTAAAGAACCAACATCTTAAGAAACTTTTAGTGTCTCAAAGGTCTTTGGTGTAGGAAAGTGATACCATATCATTACTTCCAGGGGAGCTGTCAGCTATAAAAAATAAAATCCATTTTTGCTCACATGCCTCCATTCTATTCCTTATATCTCATACAACCACGCTGTCACCAATAAGTGCATGAACCTCTGCTTCTTCTCAAAAAATGGATTTTATTCCAAACACGTTAAGCCAGAAAAAAGTCAAAGCGGCTTGATGAAGGACTAGTACAGTGAGGTTGTAACAATGCCCTTGCTTATGAGGTGCGCAGTACAGAATGCCGTTCTTACCACTGTGGAGACATGGTGATCAAAGTGTTCTGAAGAAGCCCACATTGTAGTGGGTGAAAGCGCTTACCACTGTTTTTATGGCTTTTTATGACTTTTTCTGGCTTAACGTGTTTGGAATAGAATCTATTTTTTGAGAAGAAGCAGAGGTTCGTGCACTTATTGGTGACAGCGTGGTTGTATGAGTTCCAGTTGAAGCAGTCTTTGGATTATTCCTTATACCTCCCCATCTGATGTCTTCATCTACTAATTCTCGCACAAAGAACTTAAACTGATGCTGGGTACCATTAGATTCAACATGTTTAGCTAAAGCACTTGTATTCTTCCTATTCTTGATATCCCTCAGGTGCTCAAGTATACACTCTCTCAATGAGCGATTCGTTTTACCTATATAGTAAGCTGCACAACAAGTGCAGAAACTATAGTACATTAAGGTCTTACTGGTACAATCAGCATAGTAGGGGAAATCTACACGACAATTCAATAAAGGCTGTATAAAATGACTACCCGTATACACATACTTACAGGCACTACAGTGTCTACATGGATAAGTCTGCTGTCTCAGAAAAAAATATAAGGAGGGGAAGATTAAAAGCCTTTGAAAGGATGTGTATTCAATACAAAGGAGACCATGGGCAGTAAGGGAAATTTTTAATGTCTTTATTCATCGGGTCAAGCAATGCATTCAGATATTAAATTCTGTCTGTTTTAATTATGTCAGCATTTAAGAATGTTTGCTTGTGTGTTCTAGGCTAACACCAGAGCTATATAGAAAGAATTTTAGAGAAAAATAGGGGAGTGTCAGGTGAAAGAATGAATAAGTATATTGCAGACATCACACTTATTTTCCTAGATGGGTGGGCTTGTGTAAGGTCTGCACATTAGAAATCCTTGCAAATCTTTTGGTTAGGGGCCAAGCCCTTGACACTCTGCCTGACAACATGAGGTTGTGGGTAGCAGATCAGGAGTGTAATGCTGTTGAGGAGGTCAGGAGTAAAGGGGACCTTTAGCTGGTGGTCCCAGCATTCCATATAGGGATAGATGAATCCCTGGGGGTAGCCTAAGTCATCCCATCAGGTTAAGCAGGTCAAGATGGAATCCACAAATTTAGTTATATGCCCAAGCTTTGAACATAGATGTTTTTAAATATAATCAAACATGGCACATATGATCTCATTAAGGAAGAGGAGAACAAAGATCTTAGGAAGCCTAATACAATACTAGCAGTACAACAGCAATGGGTTGTTTATAGACAATAACTGAATTTAACTATCACCAGAATCTGCATCTTATCCTGGTAGAAGGTGAGGCGTCCATTACCAAAAGTGGCACAGCAACAGACTTATTAATTGTAAATCCACAGTGGTTACACAGGGTCACTACTTACCTGGACAGTCCACTCCAGTCAGAGTCTTAAATGGGAACCCTTTTTAGGAACATTTGAGCAGAATCTGTGTGGACTGGGAAGGTGAGGGAGGGTAAGGTAGCATGCAGGTGCCCGTGATTGAAGATGTTCCTGCTGATGTCCTAATACAGTATGAGTCTGACAGTACAGCACCTTGTGTGCAAGCTGTTACATGCAGACAGGCATGGAAGAAAGTACAGGGGGAAGGCAATATCCAGAAGACCCAGCAGGACCAACAACTCCATCTCGGGCTGGTGATGTGACTACATCAGAGGTGGAGCTTGGTAGAAGCAGTGGCCTGGAATCTGAGTCACAGCAGGGGAAAGTTAATGGACTTTCCTTGGAAACAAACACTTCTGAGGGTGGAGGTAAATGATGGTACTCAGCCAGAACTTGGGGCACCACTGGAAGATGGTATCAGAACTCCTTTGGAATAGGAGTTGCAGAGGCATTGAGGCTTGCTCAGCTCTTAGACCCTGGTTTGCAGGTCTTGACTGAAGTAACGAAGGAAAACCCAGGTTGTTATGGGCAGACAGAGTTCATATACTGGGTCTACGGATTGTTGCCCAGGCAATGGACCCCAGAAGGAGGATGACAGAGAGAAGCAATTCAGCCAGTGGATGTCACCAGAGATTACCAACTGGCACTTCTGGTCATATCACATATTGGCTCTTTTGCTGGCCAGGCATAAACCATACTAAAAATAGCTTATGTAGAACTTTTATTGGCCTGAGATTGCAAAGGATTTAACAAGGTACTGTAGGACTTGAAATCTGTGCCAAAAAGTTGGCAAGGATGAACAGTAGTGTAGTTAAGATAGGTCAAGAGGGGTAACTGCCCCAGGTGCAAAGTGTTTTGGGAGTGCGATTAGTTGATCTGATCTCTATTTAATGCAGTACCAACTTTTAAAGACTGGTATTACATTTGCAGCCAAACCTGAGTGCTACAGCTCTCTGTGTGTGGTCTAAACTGTAGCAAATGCTTGCTATATTTGTAGCAAATAGTTTGCTGCTGTTTAAAAAAAATTGTTTTTCAATAAAATATGTTGAAGGATGGTTGGGGCAGAGCAAATCAATAGGACCTGAATGGCTGAAGCGGGGTGGGGGGGAGCATGTCATGCATCTGGCCACCTGATTGATGTGCCAGTAGGAAGCGTGTCCATTTTTTTTTAGAGGTGGATGTAGCACTAACTGCAATAAGCCACTCACCTGATTACTTATAATGTAGTAACTGGCTTATTACTTTTTTTTTGCTCTTCACTTGAAGATCTAAAGGCTGGGGTTTTTGTTGAACCAACTATGCTTCTGAGGACAAAGACAAAGCCTAATTTACTTTGATGCCATTTCCTGTTAATGAGAACTGTTTTAGCAGGTAACTATGAATATTGTGGGACTTCTGAGTACCCAAGTTCCACAGGTAAGATATATATCTTGATGATGTTAAACTATGGCTCTGTCTTCCTTTGAAGCAGACTAGGTATTAAATGCTTTGCTAAACATTTTCAGCAGTTAAGTTTACCTAGGAGAAATACTGATTTACAGTTGTGCCCACTTCTTGTCACACATACTCGCATGTTTGCCAAAGTGCTGTGAGGTAAAGCACCTAAAGTGTACCCCCTACCATCCACGGACATATAGCCTGATGGAGAGGATTAACTGTAAACTGAAGACCATGTTCAGTGCATTTGCAGACCAGTTAATGAGGGTGTGGGGCAAGTCTCTGCCTCATCTTCTCTTTGTGTACATGGAAATGCCCCAGGAATCCACATTTTTAACCCTTTGAACTACCACATGGCCACAGGGTAATGGGAGCCTTGGATTTAATTTGTGATGGTTAGGAGGGTGAGTGTGATTCTCATAAAGCATTTGTTGTAGAGTTCATCCTAAACCTCAGAACTAGGCTTAAGAAGCTTATGGAAATGGCTTAAGAACACCTAACAAAGATAGAACAGCATCAAATGGTGTGGTATGACAGTCTAAAGAGAGTCATTCTTTAGGGCAGCTATGCTTGTGTTAAAACCAGGAAAGGCAATTGCCTTCAGCACTATCTTACTTCCACCAAGACAAGATAATTAGAGTGTACAACTGGCTGCATAATTGCTGTCATTCTAAGGGGGAGTCTAGCATGTGTTACTCTGGGATGAGATGCTGTAGATGAGATGTCCTGTTTTGCCATTGATGGCTTATTCTTCTCATACCAGGCCTTTGCCATGCTGGCAAAAGCCATTGCTGCCCTCATAGTGACTTTTTAAGGCAGAGTTCCCCTGCAAGACATTTCTACTTAACAGACTCAAAGTAATATTTCTACAACTCAGCACTAGAAGTCAGAATACAGAAGATGCCCAATCTTGATGCCCTTCTGTAACTCAAACACCTTCATATTTGTGTGGTTATGGAGATATGGTTTCAGTGCAATGGCTGTGCTCCTTCTCTATCAGGGTTTAACGCCAATCAGGACTTAGTGCTTAATATGCTTTCTGACCCTTGGGTTACTGTGGGAGAGTACTTGTATTTCTTAGGGTTTAATAGTAAAATGTAGACGTGCAGTTAGGAGAACACAGGAATGCCAAATGTGTGTTGGCTGATTACCGTATTGCTGAACTGCAATTCTATGCATGTCCTTTAGCAAATGCCACTGTGCATTTGCTCATATGAGGTCGATGTTATGAACAGAGATCTCGGTACAGTGCGGATTGGTGAATTTACCCTTTTCCTCACTGTAGTGTGATCTTGGGGATGGATTATATAATTTGCAGGGAGTGTGGTGAGTGCAGGGGGCTTGTCCCCATTGCAAAAACGTGAATTAAAGTCATGTACAGTACTGAACTGCATATGTTCATACTGCCGGGAAACAGGCAAATACATGTCAGCAGGTAAACTATCGGAAATGTCAAAGCCGTCGGTTTGATCATTTTGAATTGACATGTTTTCAACATGTGTACCTAATTAGTATTCAGGAATTCAGAATGTTTTTTTTGGTGTTTGTGTACAGAATGTGTTTTGATGTTCGAGATTTTGATAGTAAATTATTTCTTAGAAACACCATCAGCTCACATTAGATTACCCATGACCCTAAGCTTGAGCTCCTGGAGATCCACATCATTCCTGAAAAATAAAACTATCACTTCATTTCTAGCTGCAGATCTCCATCAATGTCCCCCCAAAGATCATGGAAGTCACCTTAACACTATTGAGGCATTAAATATTAAACTAAATACTTTCTTGTTGGGGTACTTTATTATGCAAGTATTGACTGGCATACACATATCTCTAATAATAGTTATGTTCAGCAGTTGGTAGACTTTTTTAATACCAATGTGCTGGGGAAAATTATAAAACTACCCATTAGAGGGTCTAACACGTATTACCTGGTCCTTACCAACCTAGCTCCTGCCTGTACCCCAACATACATCTCATCATCCTTAGATAAATGTGACCGCAGATTAGCAATCTTCTCTATCAGACCTAATGAGACCATCTTTAGAAACTGCTCCAGGACAGACTTCCTTCAGCTTATAGAAGACATATGCAAAATTCCCAACAACCCCTGGCAATTAATTCCAGCTGAGAGATCTGCCATGTTCACCTCCATCTTTAACTAGCACCTAAATAGCTGCATAGAAAAGCCAGGACCCATCTGCCTTAAATATCATAATAAAGTTCAGGAATAAACCTCTCTGGTCAAACTTCTGTATAAATAAATTATATAACAAAAGAAGGACAACAATGGAAAGATGCAAGAGATTGCCATCCTCCTTCCTCAAAGCCACACTGAAACATGCAAGCATGGAATGTAAAATCGCTGTTAGAAAATTTAAAGCAGAATACAAATTTAAGGTTTCCACAGATACCAAAGGAAACTATAAATCTTTCTTTAGCTATGTCAGAAAATGAAGGAATAACATTCAACAATGCACTGAGATCACCTATACTGATATCACCTACTCTGATCCCAAAGACAGAGTCAATATATTATCAGACAGGTGTAATGAGAACTTCACCCCACCTATCCTACCTCCACTATCCCTGAAAATTTAGTTTTCCATGAAATCACCTTGGAACAAGCTTAGAATACCTATCCATTGCTAAAATAATATTTCCAATGGGCAGATAGCATAGCAGGTTACAATTGTGTCAGTGTCAAGTATGCACTATCTCTGCTCTTAAACTGCTCAGCCTCAGTCTATCTAATGGATGTGTGTACCTTATGGCAGCAGAACACCTACTGTGACTCCCCTGCACAAGGGTGGCCCCTCTATGGCCCCAAGCAATTATATACCTTACATGTAAAACCATGAAAGTATCACAGCAAAACTCATTTATATGGATGTAGGTAAGTTAACTGAACTGGACCCCACTCAGTTTAGTTTTCTGAAGAGCAGGTTGTGCCTCTTGAATCTAGTACTGCTTATCTTCACCTGACCAAGCTGTGATACTATTCTCCATGTTGGACTAATTAAAAAAGTAGACAAATTTAATGTAAACCACTATGTTGTCCTTTGGTATGCAAACTGGCTATCTAACAGATCCCAGGTAGTGAAAGGTTGCTGATACCCTCTGTGATTGTACAATTGTAACTACTGGATCACCACAGGGATGACTGGCAGGCCATCTCTTGCTTGGCATTTATTTTGCAGATATCCAAGATAATATTCCAGATGTATGCTTGATGCAGGTTTGACCAGGTTTGCTGATTACCACAAGCTGGTAACTATTGTCTGCTGATACGAAACAGCTTCAGCAAGAGGGGGGATGTACTGATTATGGTCTCATAATGGTAATTCAGACAAACAAAACATTATTTGAAATTTAGAACACAGGTTTGTAGAGTGTTAAAAGTGTGAATGCTGTAAGAACTTAAACAGAAATCTTCTTCAAGCAGACATAGTCATAAAAGACCTGTTGACAAACCTCTGATTTGATTTCTACATTTTCACTATAGTCAAGAAATACTTTTATCTGGTCTCTAATTTCAAAGGGAATATCTTCAAATTCTAAATAATTCAATCCACTGTACAATTCCCTTTTCAGACCCATTATCAAATGTAATGTCCCTTTTTATATCTACAAATCCAAACAAATCACTCACCAGGAAAGACAAGTATTAATACCCAAGAAAATTAAAGGCCTTTAACCATCCAACTATTATGATGGATTACCACAGCACTCCATATACTCTATAGTCGTTCAGCTGATGTGAGGTGACCTACATCTCCCTTTTCAAGCTGTGAAAGACCCAGTACTATCTGACCTCTTATTTCTTCACAAAATCAGTGGCTCTATAAATACACACTCTCAGGTCATAAATCTACTTAAACAAATAAACAAGTTTCATTAGATGGATAGGATCTTATCTCAACATATTCCTAACATATGGAATGTTACCACTGCAGGGCAAACAAAGTGCTACTTTGGCTCCCTTTAAGGTAATTCTTGATGATTAGATGGGCAGACACAATTTCTGCCAGGGTCAACATGCAAATTCCTGTCTGGTTTGGGAAGTGAATGCTACTAAGTGCTTGAAAAGGGTGGAAAGCACTTTGGAATGTGCCTTCTTAACGGTGCATATGGTTAGGCATCTTATGGCTCCCATCATTGCTTGCCTAGTACTGTGCCTGTGTTTTTATGATCCCTACATTTCCCAGTTTACATAGTGGTTGAGGAGAAAAGAAGTCAAGTTAGAGTCCCTATAGGAGAAATTTATTAAAATAAATATTCCATACAAAACACAGTTGCTTGTTTTGTGGCTACTACATTCTGTGTATATCCATCCCCACTGATGCCTAAGGTTTGGTAAGTGTAATAGCCTCCTACTGTGAACTGGGTCTTGAATTGTTTTGGTCAGTGAGGCTTCCATACCTGCAAAAAGGACACCATAGAAAGCAACTTGGACATGAATATTCCTAGTGTAATCTGTTGTCTTAACTGAACAGTGTTATACCAAAGAGATATACCTGTGCTTACCATTGACTTTTACAGGTTTCACCATAAATAAGCTAGCAGCAAAGATCTCTACTGGGCTTGGACAGAGAATTAGACTACAAAATTCCATGGAATTTCCCTTATCCTCAGTTATGTATTCAGACAGGATGTAATCAGGGACACCTCCCACAACCACCTTCCATGTCCAGATGAGCTGGATGCCATCAGAGAGATTCTACTCCTCTGTTACTCCTCCTGCACTCTTGCACTCCCATGTTTCTGCCATATTCCCTCCACATTTTTCACTCATATGTATCTCCTTACTAAGCCTCTTCTCAACATAATATAATCTGAATATCAAATTAAACAATGTATGGTTCTTCCAGATTTCTATTGGTATTTTACATTTCCTCCAGCATCAGATCTGATAAGTATCTTGCTTATCTGCTGATGAGAGAAGACAGTGGTTAATGGCAGCATTGAGTACAAAGTAGTTTGCAATGCACGTACTTGTAAAGAGATGACATTTTTGATAGAATTTGATGACTGGAAACATAATGCGCATAAGTAAAATTAAATAACTTACAACTGGTATTGAAATGACATCCATGATGATATGTTTTTCATGGAACAGCTAACAATATTCTGGATTTGTGCACAAAACATGAACTGATACTGTACTTCGGGGTCACAAAAGGAAGTAATTTATTTACAACCAATGAGATGACTTATTCATTTGGCAATGCCATATTAGTGCACTGTCATGAAGTAGTTTGCAAGTAATAGGCCAAGAACAATGCCAGTACATAGCTTGGTGGTCCTCTGTGATTGCCACAATAGTAGTTGTTCACTTTTATTAGATGATGGTTTACAAGATGAAGCCATTTCTATTGTTTCAGTCACACTGCAAGCTTTTCACTCCTACAGAGGAGCTATAGGAGGTGTGAGAGGAGGATGACTGAGGAGACTATGACTTTTTTTTTTATTTTGTTACTAGAAAACTGGTTTGCAGTTACTTAATCCATCTGACTTATCAGACTTTAAGTTTAGTGATGAAAAGTACTCTTTGTTAACAATGGGTCTTACTTTTGTTCCATTAATTTTGCTACAGAGGAAGATATTCAAACTGACTTGCATTTCTTTTACAGACAGATTAACTGTAAATGTTGGATTAACTGTCAATTTGAAATTGGATCATATTTGTCAAGATGCTGAGAAAGCTTTGTTATGACAAAAGAGAATTCTTTTGACTCGGACTTGCACAGTATGTTGTTAAATTCTCATGTGGACAGTATTGTTTCAGATTTAAGTGTTAGTATGAATACTGATGATACAGTTACTACTGATGTGTTTGGGAGAAAGAATAAACATCTCAAAATGCCTGATATTAAGGTCCTTAGCATTTTTATTCCAACTGTAATTAATCCAACCATTAATGTTTTTGAAGCAGTATGCAAACAAAAGCTTTTCTTGAATTCATTGCATATAGGAGAAAAACAAAATGTTACAGTTTAACAAAAGAAAAATAGACTGCCCTAGCTGAGTTAAAATCTAAATGATATCAAATAATGATTTATGCATTTTATAAAAGGAAATATAGCTAGGGCGGCCATGGTGGTGCAGCGAGCATTGCCGCTTCACAGCAAGAGGTTCTCTGGTTTGATCCTTGGCTAGGGTGCCTTCTGTGCGGAGTCTGTATGTTCTCCCTGTGGTCACATGGGTTTTCTCCAGTTTCTTCCCACATCCCTAAAGACATGCTGTAGGTGGATTGGGCACTCTAAATTGGCACTAGGTGTGAATGCATTTGTGTGTGTTTGCCTTCTGTGGAAGGTTGGGTGCCAGGCAAGAAACTCAACACTGTGAAACTCCACTACCAATTATGAGCAGACAGGTGATCCACTGTGGCGACCCCTAACCGGGAAAAGCCAGAAGAAGAAGAAGATATAGGGAAGTATAGCTACTTTGAATTTTAGAGAGTATAATAAAACATGTAAGGCATTATTAAATTCTGAGAATGAATATAAAAGAAAGTGAATAGGAACATTTTGCTTGAATACAGTAATTAGTTGCCCACACTTTTGAATAATGGTGTGACACTGGAGGTTTTTTCAACAGCTGACATATCAAAATTATGCATTAAGTTTCTCCTGTATCCTATTTTTCACACTATTCCTTAGGTACACAAATATAGATGGTATCCTCGTGCTATCCCATTATTTCAGGTGTGAGGGATGGTCAAAAAAGTAGGAATGTTATTGGATAATATTGTAAAAGAATTTGCGAATAGAACTAATTCATGTATTAAAAACATGAAAGAAGTACTTGATATTGTCAAGTGAATAATGTAAAAAAAATGAATATATTTGATTTAAGTATAGATATTAAAAGTTTGTGCACATCTGTAACCCACCTAATGGGACTTAAGGCAATGGATTACTACCTAGGGTAATCTACCTGCTCATGTTATATTTTATCTTTACTAATTTTTTTCCTTAATTATAATAGGTTTTCTTATGAAAATGATTGATTTTGTTAAAAAAAGGAATCGCAATTGGGAATTTTTTTTTGTTCCCACTTTTGTTCCCACTTATATGTATATTTTTATGGCTGCTTTTGAAAAGACTTTTATGCATATTGACAAATTTATGATGGAACAAGTTGTATTGCACATATTTTTCATAGATGGTATACTTTTATTGCACTTAGTTTAATTTTGCCAGGTCATTTGGGTTTCTAATACCATGACAGTCCCCATTTCTAAGTCAAAGGATAATTGAAGTTCATGGAATTAGTATTGTTTCTGTCTTTGATGTTAGCCAAAAGTGTTCACCCGCAATGTGCCAAGAACTGACTCTTCCTACAATTCCTACTGAGTTACATGTATCAGTAACATATCTAAGTTGTTGTAGTTCTTCTTCTTCTTCTTTTGGCTTTTCTCAGTTAGGGGTCACCACAGTGGAACTCCGGCCTGCTAATGATTGGCAGTAGATTTTTATGGTGCCGAGGTGCCAGCCTGACGCCCAACCTTCAACGATGACTGTAAATTATTTTTTATGAGCAGTTACACCCACTTAAATACACCCACCAACCAATGACAACTTGCAACCTTAATTACTTATAAAATGATATAATAAATTGACGTCATGCATAAAAACATATCATTATATGAATTTAAAACAATTTTGAATCCCAATAAAACATGTTTAACTAGCTCTTTCAAATACAAGCTGCTCTAATTTTCAAAACACTATTTAATGATGAAACATCATTAAGACCTGGGAGAGCCAAAGCATTAAGCCTTAGCTGCCAACTAAGTTTCCATAGTTCCAATAAATTGTCAGCATTGGCACTTAAAGGGGAATTAAAAATTCTATCTATAACAGAAAAAGTAAACTTCCTAAAAGAAGCACACACTACAGAATGCCTAAACAATGCATTAAAGAGTAGTATTGTTTTTCCTGTTGTTAACCAGGTTGGTGTCTGTTTGGGGTTTGCATATAAATAGTTCTGACTCATGGCTAAATATTCATGTAAAGATGTTAATACTTTTAGCTAGAAGCTAAGGTACTGCATCTGTACCTAAGGATTTTTAATTAGGAGTTTTCATAATTTTGTTTCAATTTCTCTGGCCATTACTTCATCCCATTTTATGTCCTGTACATTTGAACTTCATACTGTTTTTTTTACTTCTATCCATTCAGCATTTTGGTTGTGTTCCATAGGATCTTCATAGATATTTCTCCAAAATGTGTCTATTTCGTCTTTCTTTGGTGGTGTTTCAATTCCTTTTATTTTCCAGTTCTCTATAAAACCTTTTTGGGTCATCAATGAATTGCTTATTTTGTACTTTTCCTTTATATTTATTTGCATATCTTCTAACTATTTCTGTCTGTACTGATGTCTTTAGTTTATTTGTGATAATGCATGATAGATCTTGTCTGTTCTGATACAGCACATTACTTTTATCACGTCTATCTTTCTAAGCATTTTTGTTGATCTGTTCCCTCTTCTGTATTCTTCTAACAGCAACACCTCTAGTCTCATTTTATAGTTTTCTTTCTTTGATACTTCCATGATGACATTTGATTTCTCCATTTCCTTTCCCTTATTGCCCTGCGATTTTGCGGTAAGACTTTATCTGTTATTAATTTAGCTGCAAAATAATTTATCTTACTCAGTTCTGTTATATCACATGAATTTCTATGACCAGTCTTGATTACTGTGCTCATTTATTTTATCAAACTTCTAACATTTTGGGTTTTATTGACGTTCTGTTATCAATTTCTTAATATGTCTTTTCATCTCTGTTAAATAAAGCAACTCTACATTTAAATCATTTTCTTCTAAACTAAGGACACATTATTTGTTCTTCATTTCCTGCTGGTATTCTACAGAATGTTCCAGAACAGCTTCCTGTGACATATTCTTTTCAGCTTCATGTGCTGTCCATTGCTGTTTCATATGAGAACTCACTGGCCTATCACTCCACAGTGCATCAGAGTTGCCACCATTTCCTGTTCTTTCCCTTGTTGTGCAACTCAAGCTGAACTTTTTATACTGGTTTACTACTAAAGACTACGATACATCTTCAAATGGCAACTGCTCAGATGCTTCCTACTCTGCTGGTTTCTCCTTAATTTGGGACTCATTGTTCTATCATGCAATGTTACCAGAGTTAGATTTTCTACACTAAATACTTCACTTCACAGGTAATCCATAACTTCAGTTTCTGTTTCTTTAACTTCTCTGTTACTAATCTTCTTTTCTACTTTCCCTTTGATTTCTTATTTTTTTGTATTGTAAACTTTTCCATATCTGGATGCCTTTGCCTGTATCTCTCTTCCAATATCTCTGTTGCTACTTTTTTGTATTGATTAGTTTTGTTTACTCATTTGCATAAATATTGTACCATATTAAATATATTTTTCTTTCCCATGCCCATATTTCTTCGTCAGATTTCTCCTGCTCCTCCTGCTTCTCCTTACTTGGGGGACTCTTTGTTCCATCTTGCGGTGATATAACCTGTGTTAGACTTTGTACACTAAATCCTTCACTACTCAGTTATTCCATAACTTCAGCTTCTATTTGTTTAACTTTTACTTTACTAATCTTCTGTTCTTTGTTCTCCCCTTTGTGATCTTATTTTTTGTATTGTGAAATTTTGCATATCTGGGTGTCTTTGCCTGTATTTCTCATCAAATATCTATGTAGCTGCTTTTATTGTATTGATTAATTTGGCTTTCTTCTTTGCATAAATATTGCACCATATCAGATCTTTCTTTCTTTCCCTTATCCATGTTTCTTTTTTATACCTTTCCAAAGTCTCTAGAGTGTCTTCTTTATATTTTTGCATTTCCATAGTTGATTCTTTTTCCCGACGGTCTTGGTCTATATAATGTTTTTCATGAATCTGTTGTATTAATGGAACTAGATTTGCTTTTCAAGCTTTTGACAGTTTTTCTTGTACAAGTACTTTTCTTTTCCTCTAATTTCTCTCTTAATCTTTTTCTTATATCTGGAAATTCTAGGCTTCTTGTACAATAGTAACAGTACATAATTTCTTTCTTATCCTCAATAGTCCACTCCATCATCTTTGTGGCCCTTTTTAGGCCTGTCAGTTTTTCTATTTTTTGTGGACTGCTATTTCCTTCTACAATGGGGGGAGGACCTTCTCCCTGTGCCTGGCCTAACTCCATTGTAGGAATGTTTCCATTTCTTGAGGTTTCCTCAATGTAAGTTTTTCCAGTCCTGGCACCAGTGTGTCTACTAGGATTGGGCACTTTTTTTATCCTGGGACATGTGCATCCAGCTGACATTTTTATTTTTTAACCATGATATATACTATATAAAATACAGTCTATACATCAGTGTCATCTTAGTGATATTTTGCAGAAACAAGGTCCACTTCATCAAGGTACTCACCAAGACTTGAGGATGAATTCAGTTCAAGCAATACTACTCTCCATTGTTTGCTGAATTTATCATCTCTCCATTTGGACAACTTTATGATGGAACAAGTTGCATTGCACATATTTTACATAGATGGTATACTTTTTATCTCCATGTGCTACTGCTAATGCTGAGGAATATGTGCTGTGAACCGTTTTCCCTGTTAGGCTTCCTACCTTTCTGTAATGTTTTACTTTCACTTTGAAAATCAAGATGAAGAAACTCTAGCTGGCTCTGAAATGATGATGTCACATCTGCCAGAGCTATTGCTCTAGCTACCGGGACATTTCCTCCCGCAAGGTGATGTAATCCCTGCCTGATTTGCATGCTGCATAGAAGAGCCAGTGGACCTCCGACATTGTGATGCCAGAGATGCCTTGCTCAGCCCACTCTTAACTTAGCAAAAATGCCAAACTATAATCTTACTTTTCTGAAGAGCCCTACTGATATGTGACAAAGTACAGGCAGAAGCACAGTAACAGCTGCAAAAACTAAGAGCATAAATTTGCAATGACCATGTGTAGACATTAATTGCATGTTTTTACATAAGAAGCAGATGTCTATCACAATTAATCAACAACACTACATCAGATTACAAGAAGTATGCAATACGTAATTTTCTTAAACTACCACTTAAAAAAGCATGTGGGTGCTGTCATGTAAGTCTGTGAAATATTTTGTGTTTATAGTGCATCGTTTGTTAGCTATTTAACCAAACAGGAAGGAAAAATTAGTGGGAGTTTGATGCTTTGTAAAACAATGATTATTCCCAGTGCTATGGAGCTTGGTTCTAAATTTGACAGGAGGAGTGCAACAAAAAAATCTCCCACTCTAAGGAAGGAAGGCTGACAATGAAACAATGCATTAGTCTGGTCACCTGTTGTGAGCTGTCAATCACATGCATATAATGGGTCAAATTACCCTTAGCTCTTTGACAGCTAGGGAAGGTAGGTGTGAAAAGGGAGGGGATATACCTTGAAAAACTAGAGTTCAGCCTTCACAAAAGAAATCAAGTTAGCATTTTTAAGAAGAAAGAGCAATAAAACACACTTTTCAATTATTTTCTGTAGAATTTGCACTGCTTGTGTTTGAAGTAGTCATTGAAAAAAGATAACATTTTGACCAAACGTAGGTGACTATAACACAGCAGTGAATGCCTGTAAAATCAGTGGACTGACAGGAGCTTTAGGGAAAACATGGCAGATCTGATGCATTTTTTTGAGACAAACAATGCATTCTGGGATACTGAGAAGCAGACTAAATAGTCAGAATTATTTCAAGATGCCAGACCCCATGTGGTCAGAGTCAGAAATTGTGTATACAAATATCTAAAAAGCTCTAAATAGTCCCAGAGTGGTGTTAAAAATGCAGAAAACACCAAACCATGAAGAAAAAACATGTTTTTTAGTCTGTGTGTGGCTGTACTTTAAGTGATACAGGGAACCATTATAAAGTAATATGAGAGATGGAAAAATGGATGATTAGAGTGAGGATATTCCCATATATGTCAGGGAATGTAAAACATTACGGTGTAAGAAATTTCTCTGTGTGGAAGATTTTCAGTCCATATATTTCTAGTTAATCGCAATATATTAATCAGATCAGACAATAGTAGTAGAAGTAGCGAACTTAAACTTGTCTTAAGTCAAAACAAAACCAAAACAAAAAATAATAACAGAAAATATATAATTGTACAGCATTACTAACTAATCAAAAGTAATCCAAGCAAGGCAGACAGTCTGTTTCCAGTCGAAAGTCCTTTATTAAGTACACAGACAAGCGATCCAAGTAAAACAAAAATAGAGTAATAATTTCTTCACAAGCTTTCTAAATATATATATATAGTTTTTGTCAGGCATGTGAGTGGTTTATTGTGTTGTAAAATAAAGTGTTATTGGTACACATGTTAAATTCACATCCCTTCCCCCATCAGTGTAACATTTGAGCTGTCCTGCCCTACAAAGCAGCTGTCATAATAATATATAACCCTTATGCACTTTAAATAAAATTTATAATGATGTGGTACCTCTTATATAACCAGATTATTAAGTAGATGATTAAGTCTGTGATTTTATCCAATAAATATAATACATGGCTGGAAATTCATCAACCTTAGTTCATTTGGCAATCAAAAAATATATATAAATATATACATATACATTTTGCATGTAAAAATCTGTTTCTATTTTCATAACCTATTGTTAACAAAAATTGTTTTCATCCTTCTAGACTTCTTCAGGTCTGTGTACAAGAACCCTAAAAACAATCTATAAAAATATATATAATTGTATAATTAGTTAGTATTATTATACATCATTTTGAATAAAGTGGAAAAAAGAACCAGAAAAAAATAAAAATAAGAAAAAAATGTATATATGATGATGGAAACAAAATATACACTTAAATTACAACTGATTTAAAATGGTATTTAAAACCAACTGGTAGAATAAAATAAAATAAATTAGTCATGTAAACAATGTGGCAATTTTCTAAGTTCCAGTGCAATTTTAATGAACAGTAGTAGTTTAGTCCAGGCTTCCTAAAAGAGTTCAGCTTTAATTACCACATGAGTTCATGTTTCTCCAGAATATTCGGGATGTCTCCTTCAAGATCACCCATGTCTATGCGATACAGGATCTGGAACTTAAAACCTGTGTGTCTTTTATGAAGAGAAAGGTGTTTGGCTTGTGCATTATTTTTAAGTTTTGTTGAATTTAAACCTAGACCATATGAGAAAAGCACTAAAAGATGTGAAACTAATTGTACATTTTGTATATTTATACAGCAAGGTGATAGTTTGTATTGCCCTTATTTAAAGAAAATCATTAAAATGAGTGCAGGGGGTGACTGTAACACTACAAAAGTAATTTACAGTGCACAGTGCAATGAATGTGATGCATTCTATGTGGGCAAGACTGTAAATAAACTCAAGCGTAGGATTTCATGTCATCTGTCAGAAATCCATTTTAGATGTAAAAATAATGCACTAGCCAATTAGATGTAAAAATAATGCACTAGCCAAACACCTTTCTCTTCATAAAAGACACACAGGTTTTAAGTTCCAGATCCTGGATCGCATAGACATGGGTGATCTTGAAGGAGACATCCCGAATATTCTGGAGAAACATGAACTCGTGGCAATTAAAGCTGAACTCTTTTAGGAAGCCTGGACTAAATTACTACTGTTCAATTAAAAGTGCACTGGAACTTAAAAAAATAACACATTGTTTACATGACTTATTTATTTTATTTTATTTTATTCTACCAGTTGGTTTTAAATACCATTTTAAATCAGTTCTAATGTAAGTATATATTTTGTTTCCATCATCATACATACAATTTTTCTTATTTTAATTTTTTTCTGGTTCTTTTTTCACCTTTATTCAAAATTATGTGTAATAACAATACTAACTAATTATACAATTATATATATTTTTATAAATTGTTTTTAAGGTTCTTGTACACGGAACTGAAGAAGTCTAGAAGGACGAAAGTGATCTTTGTTAACAATAGGTTATAAAAATAGAAACTGATTTTTACATGCAAAATGTATATGTATATATGTATATATTTATATATATATTTTGATTGCCAAATGAACTAAGGTTGATACATTTCCAGCCATGTAGTATATTGTCTTGGATAAAATCACAGACTTAATAATCTACTTAATAATCTGGTTAAATAAGAGGTACCACATCATTATAAATTTTATTTAAAGTACATAAGGGTTACATATTATTATGACAGCTACTAAGTAGGGCAGGATCAGCTCGAATGTCACACTGATGGGGTAAGGGATGTGAATTTAACATGTGTACCAATAACACTTTGTTTTACAGCACAATAAACCACTCCCATGCCTGATAAAAAGTATATATATATATATATATATATATATATATATATATATATATATATGGTTCCAGCCTGAAACATCATAGCCTGATAAAATATATCTACCAACTGACCCTGACCCTAACCTAACTAACCTAAGGTCCGCTACTATATCACACACCCTGGACCCCCAAATTTAACCCTAACTCGGCTAACAATAGCAAAGCCACAATACATCAGTATGTATCTTTTTTCGGATTTTGAGTTTCAGGATTTTGATCTTTCAGGATTTTGGGCTTTCAGGATTTTGAGTTTTCAGGATTCTGAATTTTCAGGCTTTTTTTTTTTGATTTTTGATTTTCAGGCTTATGATGTTTCAGGCTTCTGAATGGGAACCATATATATATATATATATATATATATATATATATATATATATATATAGAAAGCTTTTGAGGAAATTATTACTCTATTTTGGTTTTACTTGCATCACTTGTCTGTGTACTTAATAAAGTATTTTCAACTGGAAACAGACTGCCTACCTTGCTTGGATTACTTTCGATTACTTAGCAATGCTGTACAATTATATATTTTCTATTATTATTTTTTTGGTTTTGTTTTGACTTAAGACGTGTTTAAGTTTGCTACTTCTACTACTATTGTCTGATCTGATTAGTATACAGTGATAAACTAGAAATATATGGACTGAAAATCTTCCACACAGAGAAGTTTCTTACACTGTTTTGTTTTTGGACCCACTACACTTTAATGGGTTGTTTTGAGACTTTGGGGATACCATGGAGATTGCTCTTTTTTTGTTGGGACTGTAAAACATTAAGAGTTGTGTAGTCTGGGTACACATAAATGTGCAATAGAAAGAACAGTCTTTATGTATTTATTTTGTCTTGTTCATGGGGTTAGTCCTACTACACTAATGGCTTCTTTCTCAAGGGAAATCTGAGGTGGTATTTGTACTACTATGGGAAATTTAACCAGGGCAACAGAAACTTATCCTATGCATTTTACAGCTACCATGGGATTTTTTTATATTCACTTAGCTACTTCTAACTCAAGCAGATAGGGCCTCAGTTCAACATCTCATTTGAAAAATGACATGATCAGGAGTGTGGCACCTACTTAATGCTGCACTACAGTGTCAGCAACTCAAGTATCTTGAGTGGGAATTGAACCACAAGCCTTCTGATCTTCCAGCATCAAAGGCAAATATGCTAACTATTGTGCTACTGACACTGCCTCAGGAAACACCTACTCTCTATTAGGAAATGAAACTCTGGCATCCCACTTACAGGCAGGATACTCACCACTATGCCAGAAAGATTTCCTTAAACAAAAACAGGAATGAAGTAATAAAAAGGTGAAATTTTGTGCCTACAAGTATTTTGATTTCTCTGAAAGGTTTTGCAAAATGTTAAGGAAAACTGGTCTCTTTTATTATCATATAATACTTTGAAGAAATTATCTTGGCTTTCAGTGTTTTAATTTGAAGGGACTAAATTTTGCAAGAACTTCTTTCTTTTTACTCATTTTCCTCAAAAGGTACAGCAACGTGCATTACAAAGTGAAGGGATGCTCACCTGGGGAAAATGTAATGTTTGTAGATTTGTGCTGAAATGCAATGAAGTGGACATAAAGGGAAAACAAATGGAAATGGAAACACAAATTTTCATTCCAGAGTAGTATGGTGGTAAATGTTACTAAATGTACCTGTTCACCAGCAAAATGGTAGCTTAGGCAAACGAAACTTAAATTAAAATTTATAACACAGGATCATTTGTGGAATGCTAAAAGTTTGAATCCTGTAAGTGCTGCAGCTTCTTATGTGAATTTCTATGTCAATGAGAAGTCGGGATTTAAGGTATTTATTGATAAAATTTTGCATATCTCAAGCTGTGGTAATAAAGTTCATGCTTTGAACAGACTGGAAACCAAGGTGATTCCGAAATATAATACCTTAAACCCAAGTAGGTTAATTATGGATTTGCAATAACAATTTGTGTTATGAAGTATTTATTGCTTGAGAATGTGTATGGCCAAAATGAGATAAGGTGCCTCTGTGTGGTGATTATGCCCCCTTACGGTGCTTCCAAATGTAATTAATGCTAATTAATTAATTAATTAAGATGAAATCAGTGTCACATTACCTTAAACAAAGTATTTCCCATTGATGAAGATTAATTAATAGCATTTCCTTCCAGCCATTGGACTGTCTCTTTACCTACACCATCTCTACTCTTGTTTATTATCACTGTAAGGTAAAATTGCATGAAGTCCTGCTGTCCAGCTTCTTCCACCCTCCTGTCCTCCTCCTAATTCCTGTGCTACTGCATTTCTGTTATATTCCCCACATTCTTCACTCCTAATTCACTCCAGAATCAGCTTCTTCTTTCCATAACTTGTGGTAAATATCAAACTGAATGACATATGTTCCTTCCATCTATCGTTTGTTATATCACATCTTTTCCAGTAACCATCTATGAAATATTTCTAACTGCTATCACTTACTTTAATGCATAGCATATATTCCACAATACAGTTTCATTTGTTTGCTTTTACTATGAACAATGCCAAGTTTATTGTTGCTGAATTTGTTAGCGTCATAAACTTGTGTCTATATTCATTATAATAATAGGTAAACTGCGCTAATAACAGTAATCTAGGCAAACAAGACTTAAAAAATCATGTCAATTCATTTTTAAAGAAGCAGGTGTAACTTGATTGAAATATGTTTTAAAAATGAATTGACACACTTTTCAGTCTTGTCATTGGTTGCCATGTGTTTTAAAAGTACTGTGTGTTTTACTTGATGAGAACCTGAGGATGTTCTGTACAATTAAAGGAATGAAAGAGCTTATTTATTTTATTTTGGACTGGCTTTTTTGTTTTTCTTATGACATATGACAGGTGCTTAAGAACTGGTGTTTGATTCTTATTTTAATTGATTATAATAATAAGCATACATCACTTCTATTCTTTATTTTGTTTATATATTTATAATTTATTATAAATAATGTTCCAAAGATCAAAGAATATCTAACATTGTAAGAAGGGCATAGACAAATATCTCAACACTTGCTTAAGCACTGGTGAGAGATGTAACTGTCCTCCTAATTGCCATACTAGTTCATATATACTTCTTGTGGCTATGTTCACTTCTGTTTCACTTTATATTGTGCATTTTTCTAACTAAATTCTAATGCATCAGCCTCCTCTGTAAATCCTTCTGACCAGGTAGACATCTTGATCAATAACAACAACAAAACAATTAAATTAATCAATGGGCTTATTTATTTGTTTGCTTAATAATAAGTAGACTAAATCAAATGTCCCCCTTTTTCAGTTACAGCCTAGTACATAATAAAAATGCTTCAAGTAATACATGCCAGAATAACATGAATGCAAACAACACAAAGAGATCTGATAATTATTAAACTATGTAATCAGCAAAGAAGGTTACTGCAGTATCTGCAAATTGACCAATTAACAATGGCACAACAAATAAGCATAGCCAATGTGCTGGTAAAGCCTCTGTGTGCATCTAGTGTGCATCTCTATGTATGTAATGATCATATATCAAATGCGGTTTAATAGAATCGCATTCTTCTTCTTATATGTAGGGATATTCCATAATCAGGCACTTGTACAAAAGAAGGGATTCTTTAGGATATCCTAGTCTCCTGATGTATAGGTTATGACTTATGGAGTTGGCCAGGGGCGGCTCATGCTATAGGACTGCAGGACTGCAGCCCCCCACCTGTAGAATAAAATTGAAAAAAAAAAATCACAGACTCCATGCATGCATGCATGGTTCCTGAGAACTCCATGCACACATGCATGTTCATTCCAGAGCTCCAGACTGCTCTGTTAGGCAGTCCGGATACGAAAGGCAGGAAACTCTGCCCTTCCAGCCCAGATGTCTATGCGGTGATGACCGCACAGACCAAAAGGTCACCGGACTGCATCCTCCGCAGGATGGAGGCTCCAGCCTACTACTCTCATGGAACTAGCCATCTCTCGCGGGAGACCCATGCACGGTTGGCCGTTTTGTGGAGGGAGACTCATGCACGGGCCAGGGGATTCATGGATCGGCGGCAATTTTGTGGACTTAGCTGCAGAGGATTGGTGGCCATTTTGTGGAGGACAGGTAGTGGATTTGTGTTTTATGGAGGGGTGTGTGTGTTTTATGGAGGGGTGTGTGTGTACGTGTTTTATGGAGGTGTGTGTGTGTGTGTGTGTGTGTGTGTGTGTGTGTGTGTGTGTGTGTGTGTGTGTGTGTGAATTCACTGAATATGTTTGGGGGCTATATTCCCCCATTACTGGCTTTGTCCGGGTGTTTTTTGCTGAGAGATTGAGAGCTATGGTGAGAACTGAATTCACTGAATGTTTGGGGCTGCATTTACCCATTATTGGCTTTGTTCAGGTGTTTTGTGCTAAGAGGTTGACAGCTGTGCTATGGTAAGAACTGAATTCACTAAATGGTAGCCATTTAAGTTTCCATCTTCCTCTTTCAGAAAACAGCTGATTTGGCATAGTGGTATAGTGGTATATTGCTCTGACTGTTTTGCACAGGGTCCTGGGTTTAAGGCTTGGCAGTGAAATGTATGGTGGTAACACAGCATTTTATTCTAGCAACTTTCCAACATTATACAAGCAATGTTTAAAATGTGTCCCTGGTTTTTGGGCTTTTGTACCCCCCACAATAAACTTTGGCTTTTTCCAGATTTCTTTGTGCTGCAAAGTTCAGAGATACAGCTGAGTGAGTAGATTTTACAAGGAGCTGAGAGCTGCAGAGGAGCAAAAGTTTAGTGCTGCTTATGCTGAGTCAGCTTGCCTTGTTAATAGCACAACAGGTAGTATACTTGCTTTTGATGCAGAAGGCTGTGGGTTCTACTCCCACAGTAGATAGATGCATTGCTGATACTGTACTTTGCAAAGGGGGTGGATGCTGCACTCCTTTTTGGCGAAGATACCTAGTAACTATGAACATGTTATCAGTTTGCCATCCATTCCCTATTGCAATATTACTAGCTTATCATTTTTTTAGTGTAAGATAGGCAATTTAGTTCTCAAGGGTAACAGGCACTTTATTTGTAGATGAAACAATGAAATACAAAGTTGTTTGCTAGCAGCAGCCTCTTCATTAGGTACAGATCTCTTTAATGTGGAATTATTTAGATGACTTTTACTTCAGAGATTGTGCACATGTACTGATACTGGTGGACTGTAGAAGTTTGAGTAGACTTTTATGATGGAAATGTTCTGAATTGGGAAGTTTTGTCATTACTGGTGCATGCATTTTGTTTCATTGTTTACTGGAAAACTTTCAAAACAAATTTAAAACACCCTCTAAAACTGTACTATATTGTACAAGGAATATAATTTAATACAATCAGGAAGGTGTATGAAAGAGCATGTGTATGTTTCGTGTGAAACGGGCCTGTGATTTGAAAACAGCCCAAACCCAAAGTTAATCTGCAACTGGCAAAATATATTTTCTTTGAATGTGGGTTTCAATGCTGTTTCAGTGAATGTGAGTTTTCAAGGGCAGAGAAGTTTTAATGCTAAGTCTGTTTTCATTGTGAGACTGCATTGCTTTGTTTAGCAGATATAATATTTATTAGTGTTTGCGCTGTAAAATGCAAATTAAAACTTTCAAATGAAGTCCAAATCATCGCAAAAATAAAGCAGTATACACATTAGTGTTTATGTTTTTTATTTTTCGGATTTTCCCGGTTAGTGTTTTTGGTAAATGGGGTGAAATAGCCAAGTAATGGTTCATTGGAATGGCTGGGGGGGGGGAGCTCCATTCGACCATGATTTTGTGAGGGGGGGCAGCAAACTCAGACAGCCCCAGCTGAACTATACCTCTCAACTGTCCAGATTTTTGCAGAATGAAGAGATTTTTGCTTCTTATTTTTGGTTTGTTCCTCATAAAATTTGTGGTTTTCTGTCAAATCATTTAGGAATGAAGTCACTAAATAATGACAGACACTGAGTTTCAGACTTCATAACCTTCAGAAAAATGCATACTAAAGCAAGACCTGTTATTCTATCAACTGTCTCAGTTTATACAAGAGCAATGTTTAGTACTGTTTATATGTTCCCCCAATATATTTGGCCTTGTCCAGATTTCCTGCATTAACAGGTTGAGAGGTACGTGCAAATAAATTGCTTTATAGAATTAGGCATATCCAAACCTCTCAACTGTACCCGTTTTTGGCTCAAAATGTTGCCCTTCCCCTAATAATCTCTCTGCAAGAAGGCAATTTTGGAAGAAAACTGGAGGGTTTACAATTAATAAATAAATGTAATAATCAGTTATAGATTGCTTTTATTTCAGAAATGCATGTAGATTATTTTATTTTGTCAGCTGCTCAAGTTAGCAGTACTAATATTAAAAAGTGTCCCTTCTTTGCAGGGTCCCAGCTGTATTGTGTGGCTATTTTATATTTTTGAATCACATTTTTTGGTCCATTTTTCATAAAATTGTGTTTTTTTTGGCAAATTAGTAGCAAATCCAAAGACATGCATCTGGAGCATTTCTCCCCGGGCCTCCGCTGAAAAGAGGCTCTGTGGAACCTAGTCGGACATTCCCGGTCAACAAATGTTAAATAAATAAATAAATAAAATAAATAAAAAATCATTAAAGACTGAAGTTAGAAAATAATGACAGACATTTCAGTTTCAGATTTCATACCCTTCAGAAAATTCATACTAATGCAAGACCTACTATTCTATTATCTTTCTAAGTTTATAAAAGCAATATTTAAAAATTGTCCTTATTTATGGGCTGTTGTCCCACTTCTATGTATGGCTTTGTCCAGATTTCTTGCTCTGAGGTTGAGAGGTATGACAAATGTGTCAGGGCCATCGCAGTCAGCCAGAGACATTTCAAATTGTGACATACTTGTTGCACCCCACTCCCCCATGTAGTGACTCTGGATGTGTCCAAGCAAGGCAAGGAACAGTTATGCAGAGTAAATGTGCAGACTATCCCCCCATCCAAGGTCGACACAAGTACTACAATGGCTTTTCATCTGTCCTTGATTTTGCAGAATGTTCTGGTTTCTGTCATATTTTTATACTGTTGATTTATGCTTATTATTCAAAAAGTGCCTGTTGCTCTGTGTTTAAGTAGCAATGCTTTAACAACCATCTTGTAAGCTTGTCTGAGATTGTAAGATGCAAGTAAGTTTTAATAAGCATACTGTTAACAAATTGCCAACATTGAAAGCCTTTCTGTTGTTGCCATGCAGAGAATACATACATAACTAGATAACATATAAGCCTTGGGTATTGAAATGCATATGGCAGTATTTGTAATAAAGGACAGGATTACATTATTTTAAGAGCTCATTACAGGCTTTACCTGCAAACTAAACAGAATGCCAATCTATCATGTGTGGTCCATATAATGTGCAGTAATCCTTTAAGCAATGTATGTTGAGCTTGCTTCCTGTTTGCTTTTCATTTTTTACTTTGATCATGTTTTCTCCATGAAACAAGTAGACAGTTGTTGTCAGGCAGCAGGTCTTTTTTGGATAAGGAACATTTTTACAAGTGGGGGTATCACAGAGATTGCTACTTTCAGCATGTTACTTGGCACTTTAATAAAGCTGAATATAAATTATAATTAGAACTGGAGTGCAAGGAGAAGTGGTTTGAGTTGAGTGCTGCTTGTTTTTCTTATACTTGATTTTGACTAGCATTCCAGTAATGTATTTAAAAAGTAATTTATTTTTAAATGCCTCACAACCTTTTTGTTTCCATCTAGATATTAAGTAAGCTGCCATGCAGCCAATGGATTGAAATATTTTTTTCTTCTACACCTTCCTTTTTTCTTGATTGGACTCTCATAATGATGGTTTGGCACCCAGGGCAGCATATTTAAGTTACAGTTTTTTGTGGTTTTGATCATAGCTCCTCCCCTTTCTAGTTGACCACACCCATACCCATTGACCCCACCCATTCAGCTGCCTCCTGCAGCGCCCCTTTGATTTGAAGTCACCAGCTGCCACTGGAGTTGGCATGAAATTCCACACCTGGTAGCCTCACTAACATAAGAATAAGAGTAATGTGGACACTGCTAAGTTTTATTTTTTCCTCTTCTAGAACTCAAGTAAAGCTTCCATCCACATATGAGGAAAGACTAACAGCCACATTTCGTGGGATGTCTCAAACATGCCTGCCACTTTTATTTAATTAGTGTTAAAAGAGATAATGAGCTGATGATCTACTGCATACCTGTTTAAGTCACTGCACAGATCATAACGTAAAATACAACATTAATAAAATAATAATAATCATAACACAAAGATGTGGTGTAAGCATATAATACATATGCAAAGAAAAATTAGAATACGCACACACACACACACACACACACACACACACACACACACACACACACACACACACACACACACACACACACACACACACACACATCACACATACAAAACAATGAGCTCAAGGAATGATGCATATTAAACAAAAACATAATGGTCATATGGTCTGCATGCATAGTGGATCCTTGTAGCATTCATTTGTTGAATAAATCTCAGGCAGATTTGATTTGTCGCCTGGAGGTTATAACCATTCAGAGTCAAATAACCCCAGGAGAAGAAACTGAAGTGTAATATTTTTTAAAGAGATTTACTTATAAAGAATTATCCTACTTCAGACTCAAATGGCAACATGAGCTGTGAGAAAGCCAGGTCACTTGTATGTAAGCAATGAAGGGGTAACACAGATACATGTTAACAATGACCCTGTTCACATGGAGAACCTCATGGATTAGATTAGAGTAAGAAGGAGGCAGCTATTATTAAACCAAAAAGATATGATGCCACTGATACTAAGGTAGCAGGGAATGGGCAAAAAGTGAACCACTTTTAAAAACTCAGACGGGAGAGGGAGAAATTTAGCCAAAAAAGGTATTTCTAGCTGCCCACGTTTTCTACCTCACTTATTACCTTATTATACTATGACTACCTCCGTTAAAGCAAATATGTAACTGCAAGTACTGATGGGCATATGGCATTCTAACTTGGTAGCACTGAAAACAGAAAGCAAATTACTTTAAATGGAGTTTAAGACTGATGCAGTAACGTGTTATTTCATGTGACATTTATGATAGGCTAAGTATTTTATAGTGGACAGTGAAAAGTAACTTTAAAGCATCAGCTAGGTGAGAAACTGGTATCATAAACTGTGATGAGGGTTAAGGCTTAGTATGAAATACAAATGCGCATCAATAGTTTTAAGTAGTGTAAGGAAATGGTTTAGCACTGTTTGGTAGAAAGGCAATAAGTCATATCCTTTACTTTATATATTAAACATACATGTTTTAAAAGGTGAGTTAGGTACTTATTCACTTAGGACTAAGGAATAACAAAGCAAAGCAAGTGAAACAAAACTCAATTTCATTAAAGTGTTTAAACGCCTAAAGATTGTATAAAATAAAATAACAATACAACTATATTAAAAAATCAGCTGCATTACTATAAAATTGTGTGTATCATATTATTAGTAAGCCAAGGCAATGCATGAATGAGACAAACGTGTATAAAGAAATACTCTCTCAAGTGGAAAATATACAGAGGAAAAAATGTAGAGATAAAGATCAGTAACACTTTACAAAACTTTGAAAGGCAGTAAAAGTAATGCTTTTGTTAGATAAGTGCCACCTCTGCTAATACTGAGTGGTGTCCTTTCTGGCCTAGGACTTAGACAATAGTATAACCAAACTGACCCAAGACATGACATAAATACCTATATTTAGAAATGGAACAAGACTGAAAGCAATATATGATGGTCAACACATACAAAGGGCCAGATTCTAAAACATTTCAGGTTGCATAGCGGGCAGCCTCCACCATCTTGAAGTTCATACATGACCTGGGCATCACAATGCTAAGGCACCGAATGTATGGGATGAATATCCCAGGAGTGGATAATGAGATGCTGTAAAATGGTATGGCAAAATTTCAAAGTAATGCATCCCATTGCCCACTCCTGTAATAGCTCAAGCTTTGCTGAAGGCATGGCATACTCATTGCATCCCCGTCCAGTCATCCTGTACTATAGCACCACCTGTAAGACACTAGTGGTACTGCAGGCACTGAGCATGCCTGAAGTAACAGAGCTGCATACAAATGGAACTGTATGCCCAAGAAGTCAGCCTGCACAGCAACACCATCTGAATTATGAATTTGAAAATACATGTATGACAAGCAGCACATTCATCATAAATGCATTCTTACTAGCTACAGTCTTAGGATAGGCATGAGGTTACATTAGTCCACCAGAGAATTACTTTCATGTTTCACAATTGTATCTGTGTGATCCATTCCCACTAAAATTCATGGGTGATTTGCACACCACCTAACAGTGCATATTTGAGGTCCTCAGCCATGCCTCTCCAATGGCTCTGCAACAATAGCTGTGCAATTGCACTTGTATGCTGCATTTCTTACTTCAGGCAGTCTGGTTAACTACTATATACTGCCTGCAATAGTGTTTCCCTCTACAAATGGAGCTGTTGCAATGTTAAAACTGCCTATTGCCTTCAATGGACTACTCCACTGCTTTGGGTTAATACTTGGTGGCGTTTGCTGATGTACAACTCAGAAGTGTTTTAGTGTTATGAGCCCAGTTCCCATTTTAGTATCAGGCAGAAAGCTCCACCATTTCTGTTAATAAATCTGGAATGAGATCACAGGAAACCATTGATTTTAGAACTCAGGACAGAGGTAACTACTCAGCACAGTGTTACTGCATACCAAGTCCTTTTGCAATCCAGTCCAACATTTTTCCTTGTGGATCCCTGAACATCCTATGCCCCACACACGCCCATTGTTCTGGGCATGTGCTGGACATAAGAGGCAAGAAACTAACTCCTGACCCCTGATGGCTCACTGCCTTGAACTCCTCAGACTACTGTCACTGCTACACTAAAGATGTGTAAATAACTTTCAATGATAGGCTGAGTAAGTAATTTGTAATTCATAAACAATCACCAGAGGATCTATTTCAGATTTAATGGTGCTGCTTGTAGAAAAAGATATCACAAGTGATGTCCCACTGAGGGTGGTGTCTGTCCCTCCCTGTTACAGTAGAATATAAAGCTGTCATATCCTATATCTGTGATGGCAGAGTACCCAGACTCCTCCCACCCAGCTTGACTGTCTTGTAGAGACCATATCTACTCATCTGGAATGCTTGAGATGGATGTCATTAGACCAAGTACTTCATTATAAATCAGCCCATACCTATCATAGTCCTGTAACTTCTAATCTGTAGTAATTTACCTCCTTGTCCTCTTCCAGACAGCATGCCAGAAACCAGCCTTTGCATTCCAGTAACCAGCATGATGGACACTGTTTCTGACTAGAAGCCTAGCCAACATATTGGTGCACAGAGCAGACCTTCTTTCTCTAACCTATGTGTTCTACATAAACTGTTTCTTGCTTTCAACGTAGTACTACCCAGATATGCTGCTGTTGTCACTCACCAAAGAGCAAAGCACATGCCAAATAAAATGCATAATAAAATAGAGGGTGCACAGCCAGTACAGCTGTGATGTCTGGCTGGTGAACTTACCATGCAAACAGAGATCCATATCTCAGCCTTAAGCCATTCCCTATGGCCAGGATTGCAGTCATCTACTGATAGGCTTCTTCAATGTCAGTCATTTGCATTCACAAGTCCTGGCATCCATCTCTGTAACTGTTTTATTTTTTGAACTCTGACAAAGAAAGAATGATCAGCTATCACAAAGTCTTTCTTCAGCTCATTGTATTCTGAATGATGTGATAATTACAGGGAAGATGGATCAGGAACAGTCAGATAAACTGCGGGTGTGTACTGAGTACTGGGAAAGCATGATCTCTGACGAACAGTAAAAGCATGGGGATCCTGTGAAGACAAGCATATGGCCTCCACTCATGAAGCTGAAAGAATGGGCTGTGCATGATGAAAGACAAAACAAAAATAAAAGGTACAGTTGTGCAGGATGAAAGACAATAAAAATGGTATGGCTGTTATTGCTTCTCGTTTCAAAGTCATGGTTTGAGTCCAATTCTAACTTGAAATGATAAATTGCTACCACTGGTCTGTGTCAAACATAGTGACAGAACTGTAACCTCTTAATCAGAGATCACAGACTTAAAGCTGTTATTAAGAAGGACAGAAAGTAGAAGTGGAAAAACATTTGAAGTTGTTTTCTTTATATCCAAAAGAACTGATGACAGAAAAAGTGATGTCTCACTTTGATCATGAGAGACTAGTCATCTTATGATCTAGGAGTTGAGCTTTCATATGGAGAGATTTGTGGTTTTGCTTTAATATCCTTCAGCTCAGCAAGTAAATACCAGTAAAGGACAGAGGAGCTGTCAATCTAGACAAGGGTGTGAATAAATTCCATAATATCTACAGGGTTATTGGTTTACACCAGAGACAGACCATCAGTTTTCCTTGTCAGGTTTTCACACCCAGGGAGGAATTCTATATATGACTGTAACATGACTACAATACCCTTCCCATGACAATGCATGAAGTCATGCAAAGAACAAAGCAATAGCCCTTGCCTCTAAGGTAGATTGACTATTCGGACATTTTGGAGGCTTGGTAAAATGAATGTACTGCTGCCCCTGTGAGTATGTTTCAGAAGTATGTGTCTAAAGTGTTATAAATGACTAGTGCTTTGATAAATAGATATGCTGTATGTGATTTAATAATTTCCTGGGATTAAGAACATACACTGACCAAGCTAGACTGAATAATAAGTTAACATGGTTAAGAAAACTCATACAAACAAATTACATTCAGTGGCTGCCTTAAAGAGAAGTGAATTGAAGAAATAACAAAAAGTTGCTTTAGCTGCCTGAGTATACAGGATTAGCTCAAGACTGCACTAGCTTGTCCTCGGGATTGGCCTATTGCTGCATGGGACTGAATTCGTCAGGAGAGTGTTTTTCTACTTCTCATTTCTACAAATGATTTTTGTATCAGTGAGAAGAATTCAGAATGGCTGGAAATGTTGTGTTCTCTGGCAGTATTCGCTGCACACGCATTATTATTAAAATGCATATACAGATTTGTAAAGCTGTTGAAATTCATATGTGGCAATGACTCTCAGTTTTTAACATGGCTCATACGAGGCATTGTGACACAGACCCACATCACCAACTACAAATGACTTGGCAAAACTACACACATAGTCACTTAAAGAGCAACTAAACAGAAATGAAAAATAAAGGCGCTACTGATTTGTAATGTGTGTGCATATTACACATATTACTAAGACACAGATGTTACCACTTTTGATGCTAGGTCACATGTTGTGACCAATATGAGATCAGTGAAGGCATTATTTCCATGAAGGAACATTAACATTTGAATGCAGAGTATAATGTTTCGTCTTGTAACTAATGAATAGGTTGTCTAAGGACTAATAGAGTAATACACACACATAACAAAGAAATTACAAAAATAAGTGGGACTGAATGCAGTGTAGACTGACAATATATCATGCTAACTGAATCACAGACAATGGGAACCACCTAATTGCAAAATTAGATAGCAAACCTGACCTGCCTATGTCCATCTGTATTCAAATCTCAGTGGTAGCCATGGGACTCAACCTCTGTTCTCTAAAATCAGGAACAAAATCAGAAATAACCAGGGACAATGGTCCAGAATCAGGGAAACTTTAATCTTAAACAGTATTCATTTAGAAAGTAAATAGAATAAGAGAATGTGTATGGCTATGTATTATTTTAAGAACATTAAGTATCCAAATAGTAATTCCTGACACTGTAATGTAATGACTTTAGTCCTTGCTATTTTATCACAAACATCACACAATGTTTAAGTTACAGAGCATAATTTAAAGGAAATATTAGGGATGTGCCTGAAAAAGGACATGCAAGACATATAGTGTCCTGAGATATTACTAATTTTATTTTTTGATGTTTCAAAGCAGCATCACAGAAATGCTGACTTTGGCTCAGCTTAGTGGACGCCTCTAAGGAATGTGACTGCAGAGGCTGGACTAAAACCATTTGATTTTAGAGAACAAAAAGTAATGCCATATCATGCATAGTATCAGCAGTCAGCCTGAGCACAGAAATTTAAATGTTTAGACCCCTGTGCCTCAGATTTAAGTGAAGTATTCAATACATTTCTTTTCATGCAACGTCTCTTTAAGACTGTAACTACTTTCATAATGCCATATAGGGTAAACTATGTATTTTTTATTTCTCAGTCTCATGAGAAAATAAATTTGATATCAACTACATATAAGTGATCTTATCATCACTGAAAAAAACGCTTAAATGAAATGTCACACTTTCAGGGAGATGAATAAAATCATTCATGTGAAAGACTAAGATAATGAGATTGCTAGTTTGTCAGTGATATTAAAAACATGCAGTGTGAATAGTGTAGCACTAGGAGTTATTTAAAAAATATGCAACCAATTTATTTCTCTAAACTAAGCAGTAATATTGGTATGAAATTTCCTTCAAAATATTCTAACTAGATGAAATGAAAATGCAGAGGACTGCAAAGCAGGGAGATTACTATTGCTGCGCTATTCTGAAAAATAGTATCTCTAAGCAGGAAATTGCATCAGTACAAGGCTTCCCTAATGTGCTTCATGCTAAGGACTCAAGTAAAGTGACATTGGTTGGGATTCATAGATGGCTAGTGCATTGTGTCTTTCGGCTTTTCCCGGTTAGGGGTTGCCACGGCGGAACTCCGGTCCGCTAATGATTGGCAGTTGATTTTTATGTACCGGCTTGCCAGGCCTGACGCACAACCTTCAACGAAGGTACATACCATACATGCATGTCTCCATGCAGAGGACTCTCTAGCTGAGAACCGAACTGGACAGCGTCTTACTGTGAGGCGACAACGCTACCGCAGCACCACCACCGCGGGTTCGTAGATGGCTAGTGCATTACATTTCAAAAATTTGTGCAGGTATGATGGCTAGTGCATTACATTTCAAAAATTTGTGCAGGTATGCCCATGCACAGGGCATGGATACTTTATAGACACAACATGACTTAAAATGGTCAAAATAGCATCCTGTACAATACATACTAAGTGCATAATACAATGGAAATGAAAAATGCAATGCAAATGAGCCATACGGATTATGCAAATGAAGACACTAAAAACGGCATACTGATTCAGAAATGCACAAAATGGAGGAGATGAGTGAAGATGCACACCCATTTTGAATTCCATGATTCATGGTGTACAACAAAGTTATGCTAGGAGCAGCAACAGGAGGCAGTAGCACTTCTGCATGTGATGGAAAATGCTGTTGAAGTCAGTGTGCGCAGTTAATGTGTCATGCCCCCCAACCACCAAAATAGGTATAGACAGAACCAACATACCAGACAGCACCTAACATACCAGATAATACGTAACATACCAGACTGCAACAAACATACCAGACAGCATCAAACATACCAAACAGCATCTAACATAACAGATAATAACATCTAACACACCAGAGAGCATCTAACATAACTGATAAAACTTAACATAGCAGACAGCACCTGACATACCAGACAGCATCTAACAAAACAGATAATGCCTAACTTACCAGACAGCATGAAACATACCAAATAGCATCTAACATACCAGATAATACCTAACATACCAGACTGCAACAAACATACCATACAGTATCTAATATAGCAGGAAGCATCTAACATGCCAGATAATACTTAACATGGCAGACAGCATCTAACATACCAGACAGCATCTAACATAACAGATAATACCTAACATACTAGACAGCACCTGACATACCAGACAGCATCTAACATACCAGGCAGCATCTAACATAACAGATAATACCTAACATGCAAGACAGCATCTAACATACCAAACAGCATCTAACATAACAGATAATGCCTAACATGCCAGACAACATCTAACATACCAGACAGCATCTAACATAACAGATAATAGCATCTAACACACCAGACAGCATCTAACATAACTAATACCTAATATGCCAGACAGCACCTGACATACCAGACAGCATCTAACATAACAGATAATACCTAACATACCAGACAGCATCTGACATACCAGACAGCATTTAACAAAACAGATAATGCCTAACATACCAGACAGCATCTAACATAGCAACCAACAGCACACATACCAGACAGCATGAAACATACCAAATAGCATCTAACATACCAGATAATACCTAACATACCAAACTGCAACAAACATACCATACAGCATCCAACATAACAGGAAGCATCTAGCATGCCAAATAATACATAACATGGCAGACAGAATCTAACACTCCAGACAGCATCTAACATAACAGATAATACCTAACATACTAGACAGCACCTGACATACCAGACAGCATCTAACATACCAGACAGCATCTAACATAACAGATAATACCTAACATACCAGACAGCATCTGACATACCAGACAGCATTTAACAAAACAGATAATGCCTAACATACCAGACAGCATCTAACATAGCAACCAACAGCACACATACCAGACAGCATGAAACATACCAAATAGCATCTAACATACCAGATAATACCTAACATACCAAACTGCAACAAACATACCATACAGCATCCAACATAACAGGAAGCATCTAACATGCCAAATAATACATAACATGGCAGACAGAATCTAACACTCCAGACAGCATCTAACATAACAGATAATACCTAACATACTAGACAGCACCTGACATACCAAACAGCATCTAACATACCAGACAGCATCTAACATAACAGATAATACCTAACATGTCAGACAGCATCTAAAATACCAGACAGCATCTAACATAACAGATAATACCGAACATACCAGACAGCACCTGACATACCAGATAGCATCTAACATAACAGATAATACCTAACATACCAGACATCACCTGCCTTACCAGACAGTATCTAACAAAACAGATAATACCTAACATACCAGACAGCAACAAATATACCAGACAGCATGAAACATACCAAATAGCATCTAACATACCAGATAATACATAACGTACCAAACTGAAACAAACATCTAACATACCAGACAGCATTTAACATAACAGATAATACCTAACATACCAGACAGCATCTAACATACCAGACAGCATCTAACATAACAGATAATACCTAACATACCAGACAGCATCTAACATACCAGACAGCATCTAACATAACAGATAATACCTAACATACCAGACAGCATCTAACATACCAGACAGCATCTAACATAACAGATAATACCTAACATACCAGACAGCATCTAACATACCAGATAATACCTAACATACCAGACAGCATCTAACATACCAGACAACATCTAACATAACAGATAATACCTAACATACCAGACAGCATCTAACATACCAGACAGCATCTAACATAACAGATAATACCTAACATACCAGACAGCATCTAACATACCAGACAGCATCTAACATAACAGATAATACCTAACAGACCAGGCAGCATCTAACATAACTGATAATACCTAACATACCAGACAGCATCTAACATACCAGACAACATCTAACATAACAGATAATACCTAACATACCAGACAACATCTAACATAACAGATAATACCTAACATACCAAACAGCATCTAACATACCAGACAACATCTAACATAACAGATAATACCTAACATACCAGACAGCATCTAACATACCAGACAGCATCTAACAAACCAGACAACATCTAACATAACAGATAATACCTAACATACCAGACAACATCTAACATAACAGATAATACCTAACATACCAGACAGCATCTAACATAACAGATAATACCTAACATACAAGACAGCACCAGCCATACCAGACAGTATCTAACAAAACAGATAATACCTAACATACCAGACAGCATCTAACATAACAGATAATACCTAACATGCCAGACAGCATCTAACATAACAGATAATACCTAACATGCCAGACAGCATCTAACATAACAGATAATACCTAACATGCCAGACAGCATCTAACATAACAGATAATACCTAACATGCCAGACAGCATCTAACATAACAGATAATACCTAACATAATGGACAGCATCTAACATACAAAGAGTTAACAGACCAGCAGATGGAGCTGCTACTACGAGAATGTTGATGGCTCCACTGTGCTGGCTGCTGATGTGTCCATGGCAGGGAAGTGGTAGACAGTGAGTGTGTTCCCACATGAGGCATCCTAAGTGTTGAGCTGGAGATGGCCCCTCAACAGCAGTGGCAGGCTCTGATGACAGTGATGGTGTCTCAATAATGGTCTGTGCTGTCTATCTTAGGACCATCTGTGGCTATCACCTTACATCTTCACTGCATGGTTAGCAGAGGCAGAACAGATGACAGTTGCAACATGTCACATGGAGGCACGGATGGGGTCAATATTTGCCACCATTGAAATTGGCAGCATTGTGTGCTTCCTGTCTGTATACTTTATGTCATTATGCAGCTGGTGCACATTATTCCTTAAGGGATGGAACACACTCAGTATCTTCAGAAGTCTTTGCTAAGCAGCCTGATCACTGCCTTGCACATACAATGCTTAATTTAGAGTGTCATAAACCATATCAGGGAAAGTCCTGGTTTCATGACAGCACTCCACCCCTCCATGTCTCTTCCCTATGGTGGATATGCTCACTGCATTGGTGATACTCAGGTCCCAGTGTCAATTGCTGCATGGTCTGGGGACACAGGCTGTGAGGGACTTACAGAAACAGGATGTCTGTTATGCACTGGTGAGACTGTGTTCTCAGTCTGTACTTATACAAAGGCTTCTGTAATGATGGATATAGGTAGCACCCCTCCCCCTTATAGTTTTGCAAAGTGTAATACTGTGTCACCATCATTAGCACATGTGCCATGTCAATATTAGCCCTATGTTGTCATGTTGTTGTGGGCTGTCCATCAGTGGTTCCCATAGAAGCATGAATGCACATGACATCATTGCCGGTCTACACACATGCACACATGTGTACCTCTATAACCACCTGTAGCATGCATACTGATGAACATGAATATATCATTATAACATACATTGGAAGATATACATTGTCACAGTTTGTTGAAATTCAAGACTAGATGTGCCTGGAAGGACATAGGTGTATCTTGCTGAATCTTTTCCTGTAATGTACATAATTAACCTGTTATTTTCCTTACTGACACATTGATGATTGCTGCCAGCCTACTCCCTGCATCAAAGTTATTCCCAGGTATGCATGATTGCATTCTTAGCCAGCAAGTGACAACACAATCTCCTTGATCAAGTGAGATGCTTATGAGTTAGTTATCCACCCCTCTGGAGTACCTGTCTGTCTCAATTTACAGTGACCCTTCCTTTGCATGGTATATCATATCACTAATCCTTTACTGTACATGTTGTAAAGACTTATTGCAATTAAACACAGAATTCACATCCTGCACAAGTCTCTCTCAAATCAGTTCGTGATAATGCTTTTCTGCAGCACCTTTTCTCTGGAGGCACATGTCATTTGAGTGATGGGCATTCAGTAGCATGTCATTCACCTGAGTACTGAATTTTCAAGATGGTGTC
>NC_056727.1:649119221-649186721 GCF_019279795.1 Protopterus annectens | reverse complement strand
TAATTCCAGAGTGGGGGATGGTGTCAAAAGCCTTGGCAAGGTCAAAATAGGCTGTGTGAACCACCTTACCCTCATCTACAGCTTTGGTGACTGCCTCAAAGAAGTCGATCAAGTTCAGAACGCATGATCTGCCTTTCACAAACCTGAACTGGGTGGGGTCCAGAGTTAGGAGGTTACCAATCTCTTTATTTATGAGTTCCATGATGATACTACGTTCCATGGCCTTGCAGACCAGGCTCATCAGGCTAATAGGGCGATAGTTCCCAGGATCAGTGGTGGCTCCCCCTTTGTGTAGTGGGATAACTGTTGCTGTGTGCCATTCAGTGGGCACAAAGCTTGACGTGAGATTATGATTGAACATGGTGCTTAGGTGGGGAGCCAGTTCATTCTGAAGTTCATGTAAAATGCAGCCTGGGATGTTGTCCGGTCCCATGGATGCTGTATTTTTGGTTTTAGAGAGTGCAGCTTTTACCCACATAGATGTGATTACATGGACTCTGCATTCTTCCTGAATAGATATGGGCCCTTTAGGGGGTGAGGGGGGGGTAAAGTTAGCACTGAACCTATCTGCCAGGATGTTGGCAATATCAGTTGGTTTTGTAATTTTTGTGCCATTGTGCTGTAACTCAGAGCCATTGAGATTCTTGACATAGCTATAGAATGCTTTGTGGTTGCCCTTAGAATCAGTGGCAATTTTGTTTTCGTAGCTAGCTTTGGAGGATCTTAAAGGGATCTCAACTTCTTACTGAGGCTGATCAGGGAGCTCCTCCACTCCTGGGATTTTACTCTCTTTTGCAACAGTTTCTCCCTTCTGTTGCAGAGTTTGTTTATGGCAGGGGGACTAGCAGATCGGCTTCCTTTTTTTGGAGGATAGCATCTTGGTTCTGTTTGAGATAGCATGATCCATGCACTTGTGTAAGTGCTTATAGAGTGCATTTGTGTAGGATTCAGCAGTCATAACTGTATTTTCCATCTGCATGGGTGTCATGAAGTTTGCCACTTCTGTCTTAAGAAGCATGAAGTTGGGTTTGGAGAAATTTTTACTGTGGATTCCTTAATGGGGGGTGGCGGCAGATGCGGATATCTAGGGTGATTAGCTTATGGTTGGATCTGACCAACGAGGATATGACTTCAGGTGTGGAACACCGGTCACTCATGTTGGTAATGACTAGGTCTAAGATATTGTTGCCCCTGGTGGGGGTGTGGATAAGTTGATCCAGGGCACTGGAATTTATGAATTCCAGAAAGCATTGAGTGAAGGAGTTGGTACATGAGTTGTTTTTCCAGTTAATGGTGGGGTAGTTGAAATCGTCCATTATTAGGGTGTTTGGTTGAACCCTAATATTTTCCAGTATATCAAGAAAAGAGGAGTGGGAATCCTGGGGCATGGTGGGGTTTCTGTAGCAAGCTACAATTTAGATTGCAGGTTTGCCCAGAGTTAGTTGCACTTGGATAACCTTGGATGCATTATGCTGTGCAACTAGCCTGGAGGTGTGGATATCCTTAATGAATATGGACACACCTCCACCTTTGGTGTTCTGGTCCAGGTTAGTTGGCCGAAAAGTGTGGTATGAGTTCTAGCCTGGTAATGCAGGGGTGCTCTCTAGAGCCTTGAACCAGGTCTCATTCACTTCACAGATATCGATGTTCTCCATTTTAAGTAGTGCCTCAATTGAGTGCATTTTGAGATTTAGATTTCTAGCATTGAGTAGTATTACCCTCAGTTTTTGCTTGCTTGTTCCTGTTACAGTGGTGAATTTGTCATTAGAACCTTGCCTAAAAAAGGCACTATGGGGCAGCAAGAGTCTTAACCAGTATCCGGAATCCCAGGGGCAACAGGTGCAGGCCATCTCTGGCAAAGCATCATGGTCTGTCGATCATGTCGTCCCAGGCAGGCAGATACTGGATTCCCTTAGAATGACACCAAAAGCTTAGCCAATTGTTGAAGTCAATCATTTTGTCCTTGTACTGCGATATCATTCTAGGCAATGGCAGGATGCTACTCAGGGCTAGGGTCATACCTGTCTTGGCTACAAGATTGGAGAGCTCTTCCATGTCTCTTTTCATGTAGCCCAGGGAGGTACGTCTCAAGTCATTCACAACATGGACAATGACAGAGTCATATTTGTACTTGTTGTGGAGTGACCTGAGTGCATGGGTTATGTGGTGGATCCTGGTACCCGACATGCAGATGACAGTGACCTTCTCCTTGTTTAGCCTGGTGAGTGGGACATCAGTGTGCCTGACTATAGAGTCACCTATGACTAGTGTGTTGGTTACATTGGTTTGCCTTATGGGTTGTGGTTTATTGGCACACTGAGTCTGTGGGCTATGTGTCATTTGGGTTCTGTTGTAGGTAATGGTTGCTTGCATTTCTGCTTTGGAGGTCTCTGTTGCTTGAGCAGATTATTATTGAGAACCTCTGCAAATGTTTTTGTGTTTCTATGTGTGGATTTTGGTGGTTTAGGTTTAGTGGGACTATGTGATGAGTGTGGTGTGGTACGAGTGTTTACCTCCTCCACTTGACTGTCAAGTTCAGTCTTGGTTGGAGAGAGCTTTACCTCCAGTTTGGATAGATAAGTGCATCTCTCACAGGTTGTGGTGTTGGGTGGTAGGAGGAGAGGGTTGTCTGTGTACATGAGGCAATTGCTACATTGCCTCAAGATGTCCAGATTCATCAGATAGACAGGAGAGAACACTGGAAGCTGACCCTTGGACATGCCTGAATAAAAAACTACTTTCCTCTACACAAGTGAGGAAAGTGAGTATAAGAGCTGTTTTTCTCTAAGCAAGTGAGGAAGGTAAGTACAAAAACTGTTTTCCTCTAGGTAAAGAGGAAGGTTGAGTGCTGTAATAATTTGTAGTTTAGTTAGTGCTAATAACAAGTTCTGAACAATTGCCGAGCATGAATAAGAAAATTCAAGTGCTAAAACTAAAAATCTGTACCTGGATCTTGTGGTAGATAGGCTTCCACTCTCACTGAAAAGTTGCTTCCCTCCAACACAGAAAGGCTTGGGGGGCTCAGAAGCTTACAAACAGTCCTGGATACACCAAATCTGTATCTGGACTAGACTAGTTACTGTAAAGGTGGGAAACAAGCACAAATGTGGGCTTTTAAACCAGAAAGTTGAAAGAGTTGGAAAACCTGCCCAAATGGCCAATAAACTACAATTTCTGGGCCAGAAACCACTCTTGTGGTAGATAGGCTACCTAGTGCTTACCACTCCCACTGATAAGCTAGAAGGCTTCCCTCTAACACAGAAAGGTTTGGGGGGGGGCTCAGAAGCTTACAAGCAGTCCTGGATACAGCAAATATGTATCTGGACTAGACTAGTTACAGGAAAGGTGGGAAACAAGCTCAAATGCTAGCTTTTAAACCAGATGGTTGAAAGAGATGGAAAAACTGCCCAAATGGCCAATTAACTACAATTTCTGGGTCAGAAACCAGTCTTGTGGTAGATAGGCTACCTAGTGCTTACCACTTCCACTGATAAGCTAGAAGGCTTCATAGTATTTCCATAAATACTATAATTTAGCAGCAATCCATGACTGGGTGTGAGTATCACAGGATTTATCAGTGGTTGGTGTGGTTTAATCACAAGGGAGATGCCTGGGTGATAAAAGAAAGCCAGCCATGAGTAAACCCCATGGTACTCACATCCAGGAGTGGATTATTGCTATCACACAGTGACATCATTTTAGAAAGAAATTGCTTACCTTTCTTAAATAATGTCTTTGGGTGACAAAACTTTAGTGTTACTCTGCTTCCTCAGCTTGCTAGTGATGTACTTAGCGAGCATGTAGTGTGAACATTCATATGCTATGCAGTGTAAATGGGTACTAGGACGGAGAGAAAGGAAGAGAGACATTCAACTGTTTGTGTAACAGTTCATTTTTGTAAGTGTGTGTATTATGTCACAACTCATTTAAGGTAAGCAGAGTCGTGGGCAATCTCATCAGACACAGTTACAGGCAGCGGACATTTTAAAGATGCTAGTTACTGCTGGGATTGGGCTGTGATGATTTATTTTGTAATATTGAATACATTTTGATGGCACTGCTGCTAATCACATAATGGATTTGGAATGTACCTGCTGGAAATGACTGTGGAATTGTGACTGCTACTAATCATCATATACAGCAGGGAGAGCAAAGTATCCGCTCAAATGGTGCATGTGTTTAGAAAGACTGAAATGAGTCAAAGTAAACAGTTCTGTAGCAAAACCTGTATTTAAAACTTGGCATATTTTATAATTTGCTCAAGAGACTGGATGGAGTCTGGGGTCTTTCTAGTCATGCTGTGGCTTCTACCTGGTATGGTATGAGCTGCTTATAAGTCACAGAATAAGGCATATGTATAAAAAGTTATCGTCTGTACATGTGCTGATGAAAGTATATATTCACACTGTGCAAATAGGATAATATTTAGATCACCAATTGATTGTTCAATAGAGGACTCAGAAACAATTGCTAGCAAACACATTTCTTAAATTTTGGTTTTCAGATAAAACAGCTGCTTAGCAAAATAATGATTTATTTTCATAGTTCTTCCTTAATGCACCCTCTCTGTAATAGAATATACACCAAACTATAACTCCAAGAACATGCCTTGAAAACAAACAGCAGTCACAAAGAGAGCAGACTCAACATTGTTTGAAAAGCAAATAATTTGATGATGGTTATGCAAAATGTGCAGTTCCCAGTTTTATGCTTAGGTAAACCACTTCAGGTGGATTACCAGTCAAATGTACTTACTATAAACATGCAAGATGCAAATATGTCCCTTAGGACATGTACTATAGTGGTAATGGCAGGTTATTACTTATGTATTACAGTGCAGTGTACACAGAGAGTAGGGCTAAAATGGAACAGGGGCAGGGCAAGCATAAGTTTGGGCTTGAGCTGTCATCGATCTGTAAGTGGGGCTAAGGTGACACAAAAATGGGTTTGTCCTTGGGCACCATACTGTCTGCCACTCCTCTGAGAGTAGCCTTTCTCGATCTTCAGTAATCAGTAAGCATGCTGGATCTTGAGTGGAACTGCAGTAGCACTGAACACCGTGACACCTCATTTATTCCTGATTAATGTCCCCTAAAATCTGCTTCTGCTTCTTGTCCAGTAGTTACCTCACTTTCTAGCTGTCAAGTCATAGCCTGAAACTTATCACCTTTAGCTTCTCTAGCTCCTCCATATGAGGCACATGGTCAAATGTTTTGCTGAAATCCAGATATACCAATCAACATTTTGCCTAGCATTGAGTGTGATTCAGTCAGGGAATGGGATCAGTCTGTGCAGGCAGAACCTCTGCAAAAAAACCCATTAAAATAGCAACTGAATGGAAACATTTTCTCCAAATAACTCAAGTGTATGACATTTTAAAGATATATACCACTTAATACTTTAAGCATCACAGTCAAACATAGTAAAATGTTAACATTTTAAAGGTTTGATTGACATACCCGATGGCTTAATGGTTCAGGTCTTCGCCTCCCATGCATAAGATTCAATCCTGACCTCCAACCAATGCCTCTTTGGAGTTTGCATGTTCTCCCTGTGTCTCCGTGGAGTTTCTCCCATGTCTGAAAAACATGCTTAGTGTTGTCACTTGACAAATGGGCATGGGTATTTACTGGTGAAAAGTGGGTTAAGGACCCAGCCTACTCTGACCCACACCAGGTATATGTGCCCTTATTGGCCAGTTGGCTAGTGTGTGCCTGCCATAAAGCCCAATAAGCTATTGGCTGGCTGCTGTCTGCCCATCCTGGAGATAGCTCTGTTGAACAAAAGTTGGGTATAAAACCAACCAACCTGCCAAATGTACACTTAATAGGTTCACTGACAGGATGCAGCTTGGAAGTGAATGACATGGTGATACGGAGGAGGCTGGATATATTATGTGTACAAGAGATGAGATGGAAGGGCAGTACAACAAAGCCACGGTGTAGTCATTGTGGTGAGAGAGAGACATGGTGTAGGAATTGTGGTGAGAGAGAGGTGAGAGAGAGGCTTCAGAAGGCAGTGAGGGATATCATCACATTTAATGACAGACTCATGGCAATTAGGCTCCAGTGTAATGTGCCCCATAGCAGGGTTGTGATAGTGAGGAAAAGAGTACATTCAGACAGCAGTGCATTCAGACAGCAGCTGCAGGTAAAGCAGGACAACATGAATTGGTGTTGATAATGGGTGACTTGAATGCACATATCGGGACAGACAGAACAGGATATGATGCTGCCTTGGTCCACATGGGTGGGGCAACATGAATAAAGAAGGAGAAGACATTCTAGACTTCTGTCTGGCAAATGACTTAATAGTAGCCAACACATGGTTCAGAAAGAGAGACAGTCTACAAGAGTAGCCAACATGCAACTCAGGTAGATTTCCTCCTAGTAAGAAAAAGCACTGGGGTAGAATCCATGATTCCAAAGTCATCCGCCCACAGCATAAACAACTAGTTGCCACAATCAGCTGCAAGCAGTGGTCAGAGAATGCTCTAAGGTCAACAGTGACCAGACTGAAGACCTGGAAGTTGACTGGAGAGAAAGTACAGCAGTTCAAGGAATTACTCAGGGCTCTAGCACCCCAAGAAGAGGAGGAAATAGGTGGAGTTGAAGAAGAGTGGCAGCACCTAAAACAGCATGGGTTAGGACTACAGAAAAGATATGTGGCCAAGCCAGGTATGGAAATAAGGTACATAAGGAAAGCTGGTAGTGGAATGCAGATGTCCAGGAAGTCATCAAAAGAAAGAAGGAGTGCAGGAAGAAGTGGGAGATAGAAAAGACTGACCAGGCTAGGAAGGACTACTGGTTGGCTAACAAAGAAACTACTTACGATGAGAGAAGAGGAGCCCACCTACTGCCCCAGAAACTGCTTACGATGAGAGAAGAGGAGCCCACCTTAGAAAAAGTAAGAACAGCACTAAGGAAGATGAATTCAGGAAAAGCAGTAGGCTCAGATGAGGTCACAGCAGATAAGATGCTGGGTGAGATAGGCTCAGATGAGGTCACAGCAGATGCTGGGTGAGATAGAAATGGCTCCTGAGGGTACTAATAGATAGATGTAGATATATATATATATATATATATATATATATATATATATACACACACACACACACACGCTCATAGATTAGTACTAAGCTAACTGCCCTTGTGAGCCATTTTACACCTAGCCAATTATCCCTTGTGAGACTCAAACCCTGCACCTTGTGTTTGTAAGGCAAACACCTTAACCATTAGGCCACCCTCCCTAGCAGTGTGGAGAGAAAGGTGTATCCAAGATGACTGGAGAATAAGCATTCTCGTGCCTACAAGAACAAAGGGGACATCCGCAAGTGTGGGAAGTACAGAGGCATCAAACTCCTACCACATTGCATGAAAGTTCTAGAGAGGATGATTGATAAATGGATGTGCAGAGTAGTAGAATGTAAGATGGGAGATGAGAAATTCGGATTCAGATCAGGATGCAACACAATTGAACAGATGTTTGCACTGAGACAGATACTTGAGAAGAAGCTAAAGATGAGGAGAGAGTCCAAGTGGGCATTCCTAGACTTGGAGAAAGCATATGACAAGGTCCCATGAAAGCTGATCTGGGCAGTACTGCGGTGGCTTGAAGTCCCAGAAACACTGGTAGAATTAGTCCAGGCTATGTACAAGGACCCAGTGACTCAAGTACGAACAGTGTTCGGCCTCACAGAGGGGTTTACAGTGGGAGTGGGTGCACACCAGGGTTCAGCTCTGAGCCCACTGCTGTTCATACTGGTGATGGACTACATTAGCAAACAGGTTGGAGGGGACGAGCAACAAAGCTGCTGTATGCAGATGATATGGCAGTACAAGCAGACTCTGAGCTAGAACTTCATAGGAGAATGCAATGCAAATCTGAAGGCACATGGGATGAAACTAAGCACAGATAAGACAGTCGTAATGGCAGCAAATTGGGGAAATCAGAAGAAGCTGATACTAGAGATAGAAGGGAAGTTAGTGGAACAGGTAAACAGCTTCAAGTATCTGGGAGAGGTGGTTAAGGAGAAGGGTAGTCTGAATGAAGAGGTCAAAGCTAGAACCAGAGGGGCTGCAGCAAACTGGCATAAAGTTTCAGGTGTAGTCTATGACAGACGAATGCCAAAGAAGCTGAAATGTAAGGTGTACAAGACAGTGGTGCAGACAGTACTATTGTATGGTACAGAAACCTGGGCAGTAAAGGCAGAACAGTTGAAGAAGCTAGAGATGATGGAAATGAAGTGCCTGAGAAAGGTGGTAGGATGCACACTGTGGGACAAATGAAGAAATGAGGACATAAGAGCAGAAGCCAAAGTAGCTCCAATTGCAGAAAAGATTAAAGAGAACAGATTACGGTGATTTGGGCATGTGTAGAAAAGCAGAAGACAATCTCATGAGGAAGATTTGGGACAGACAAGAAGAAGATAAGAGGAAGCAAGGACGTCCAGCATAGAGGTGGATGGATTGTGTGAAAGATCTGTGACAGTCAGGCATGAGTGCTGAAGAAGGCAGGAGTGTGGTACTGAATCAAGATAGTTGGCGATAGTTAGCACGATACCCCGACCCCATGTAGAAAAATGGGAAAAAGGGGGCTGATGATGATGATGATGATTTTAAAGGCTTGATTAAAGGAATATATCAGTTATTATATAGTATTAACTTAAAAACACAAATTATTAATGTTAACAGAATTCAAAGCTGTTTTACTCAGATATATCAAAGAGTTGTAAATATATTTCTAAATAATCCATAGCAAATTAATAATGTCCAAATACTTTTATATTTTCTAGATAAAACCGTGCAGAAATAACTAAGGAACCCTTTTAGTATTATGTTTAAAAAATTACTACATTTACTTCTTCATTCAGATCTTTCAGATTTCCACTCTCTAAAGTCAAAATTGAATAGTGCTGCTTGTGTTTTAGATATACTAGCCTATAACTACATGTAAAGTTTTATCATGCTCAATATCTATAAACTTTTGTTCTGTGACATTCTATCCCATGGTACAGTACAAAATACTAACAGGATGATTTAAATAACTAATTTTGTTATCCCTCATATACTCATCTGGAATATCCTAGATGACATATCTATTTTGATTAGAGCAAAGCAAGATATAAATGACAAATGTAGTACTGTAGGCAATACTTTTCCTAAACCTAACTACTGTCTTACTGATAGGATTAGTAAATTCAGAACATTCATCCCCATTTTTACAAATACTACAATGTTCATAGGTTCTTAGTTTGCTAGGAGGTTACTGGGCTATTGCCCCTTGGGCTATTATAAGCCTAGCCATGTGATACTATTGTTCCCTTATTGACCAAGCTGTATGGTCTACATCAAAGAGGGACATAGGTGACACCCCCCGGGATAAATTTATGGTCTTCCATCCAGTTGTTATGCTTAAATAGGGTAATTGAGGAGGTCTGTTTTATGTGAATTGGGAGGTTGTTCCAGAGGAGCAGCAATCCTTGGGAGGTATGTCTGTTTCTCCAACATGTCCTGTTAATGTCACAGGCTAGGTTAAGATCCCTGGAGTGAGTGAATCTTGCCCGATTTGACTTCCAGATGTGCAGCATTTCCATTAGAGCAGGGTCCGAGACTGCTCCATAGGCCAGCCACAAATTGTCGCTCAGCAGCCTATAAGATACAGAGTACAAACATCTCTCAAGAAAAACTGTATTTGAATTTAACCACTGTACAAAATTATTTGAAGTAAAAACATACACCTATAAAGAGTACCCATAAGATGATTTTTCTTCAAAATGAATTAATACCTTGCTTCAGTACAAATATTTTCTTCAAACTACACCAAAACTAATTTAGCATGGCTTGGGACCACACCAACTCCAGTCGCTGGGCTATATAACTGCTAACAAACATTTTCACCAATGTGTGCCATGTGACGCTCACCCTGTTAGCCTTTAAGTATCCTTGAGATGGTCTCTACTTAATTTCATCTACTGGCTGTTTCTCTGCCTTTCAATGACAGCACTGTTCCTCCTTCTGTTCCTTTATATTTTGGATGGTCACTCTGTCATTCTCCCACCCCCTGATTCCCCCCTGTCTTTTCTGGGAGATACACTTCACTTAAATAGTCAAAATGTTAAGGAGGAATCTTTTGTTGTTCTTGGGGAACAGGGACACAGACAAAATTATTTTCTTAATGAACTTAGTACTAAAGAATGTACATCCTTTGCTTAAACAGTGCACACAACAAGCCAATACATACCACAGCCTCGAACTGGGGCACTGGCCTTAGATGCATAAGGTACTGGAGACGTATGAGCATCAACTATATAATTTGATTTTTTAAATGTTTTACTTTAACCTGTTTGTGAAAAATATGTCCAACATATTTCAAACTGCCCCCCCACAATTCTCCTTATAGTCTCATGTTACACATGTAACTATGATTTTAAATGACAATCAAGTGCATATGTTGTGATTTTTTTTAAATAATATGAGCACAATGGTGTTTTACTAATTTTCATCTCACATTGCAGCTACACCATTTTAGTCAGTTGAATATTGGCTACCATTTTTGCCAACGTGAACTTCACTGCCTCTTAGGCTACTCTGTGCTTCTGTCAAAACACATGAAGAGTGCGACAAAAACAATTCTAGCTGAACACTGCTAAGTAACTCATTGCAAATGCGATCATTTGTCAGTGCCATAGAAAATGTGAAGCTGTGATTTCAGCAAAAATAATTCATATAACATTTTAACTTTCTGACTCATTTTCTCATATCTCTGTTTAATATCAGTTCTACAGGCAATGGCAGGGCATTAAAGAAGGGATTGTGTGCTCACCGCACAATGAGAATTTTCAGCTGTAGCTTCTCATAAGCAGCTTGAATATGCACTTCTGAAGTATATGACAGTGTTTTCACATGAATTAAATGAACTGCCCCCAGCAAGGTGGTTAATTGGAAGAGCCCACTATCTTTAAGAATTAGCTAAGTACCATCCTGCAGGCGGGTATTGTAGTCTTTAGACAACATGAAAAATATATTCGGTGTCTCTAGAGTTGAACTGTGTGAAGTGTCCATGTACAGATATCACTCTGACCACAGGTTTACCTGCTTCTTCACTATTTCAACACATACTATCCTCACTTATTGTCACCCAATATTTAGACCATCCACCATTAATTTTATCTTTTCCTATTTCATCTTATTTAACTTAAAAGTACAAAATTGCTTAGACACTTAAATAACAGCTCAGGCTGGATTTATAAAGGTTATCACAAAGTGTATACTTAGTGCAACCATTTTGAATGAACTGACAGCACAAGCATTGTCGTATGGCTTTTCTTGAATTCAGAAATTATATATTTTGTGATAACCTTCATAAATCCAGGCTATAGTTTATTACGAAACTAAATGATTTAGCTAAGGGAATACTACAGTGTCTAAAGCCCCTTACTGTCAAATTAATGAGACAAAACTAAAAACTGAAAAATCAAATAACCCAGAATCTGAAAAGAGTTAACAGATTTTCTAACCTGATACAAATCTAATATAAACTAAGATACTACATATATGTGAAAAATATACATGGCAAAGAAAAGTAACTAAATCATTTGTAAAAGTAACCTCTTTACGTCCTTGCTGGAGTATATTTATATTATAGTGTATGCATGTCATAACTGAAATAGGAACAGTCAGTAGAGAATGGCACTAATTTTGTAGTATAATTTGAATACAGACATTCCCCACATAAAATAATTTGAGATCATGCCTATTGTGTCATTTAAGAATAATACTCTTATGCATTTAAACAATCAGCAAGGGAACTCTATTTCCATGCAAGGAGACATGGCATCCTTCTTTTCTCCCCCTCCCACTTTAAAACTAGCTGGTATGAAGAATTTATGGATGACAACCAACTCTTAGAAACCCAATTAAAAGAAAATACAGTTTATTGATGCTGCCTGCTTCAACAAGTAAATACAAACTTAACTTACCAAATACACTGGTAGGTATACTAAAATAGTAATGTTGATTTTGTTTCCAAAATGCTGATAATTTAAAAATAATGATTACATACCAGGTATTAATAACAGATAACATTTCCTCAACTTTTAAAGTTATGCCATTAGTTAGTTCCAAGAGGATACTTATAAAAAATGTTGGTAGCTTCTTTGTCTCATAAAATAGCTATAGATAACAATATGCAGATTCTGCACAAACATATGATTAACAACATAATAGATAACTGAATACTTAAGCTGTGAAAGAACTACAGCATACTCGCAGAGCCCACTGATAAGATATGTCTGTTTATAGTAGAGAAGGAGGCAAAACTGTCTGAGGCAACATCCCAGCTGAAAAAAGAAATCTTGATATTCTTAGGATTTCACCCACTAAAGCCTCACAAAATAATCATCACCACAGGAAATTCAGCTATGTAATCAGATTCAAACATATACCAGTCCCCTTCAGTAACACAGATACAGAACCACCGTGTTAAGATATTACACCGAGTAAAGAATAAATGCATGCTGGAATTTGTACAAAAGCTAGCCAGAACACAAAAAAGGCTGTTATTAACTAGTGCCAATAACTTGTGATCAGTGACATAGAACAGAAAACGTAACTCACAGATATCAGTACGGAACAAGGGACCATAACCTGTTTAACTGGAGCAAAAGTAAGGGACCAGCCACTAGGACCAACAGAATCCAAAACAAATGTTGACATAATCCTGGTTTGTGTGGAGGTCAACAATCTGAAGTGATTATCAGTCAATGACATGCAAAGAGATATAGATACTTTTTTTAAAAAAATGTGACCTAAAGAAGCTAACTAAATGAATGGAAGATTTTTTTATCCTTGATTTGTGGACAGACCCCCATTTTTATTATAGTATCATATGCTTTTAATCCTGGTTAGACTTTGAACAGTTTGTCATAAGGTATTCTGATTACTGCAGTCCAATAATACTTATGAGTGGTGTTAGTAGGGTGACTTCTCTATTTCTGGGTGATTCAGATTAAAAAGAAAGTTCCCTAACTTCCCCTCTGGGGGTGGTGTTAAGCCCTTGCCTGGGTCTTGTACTCCAATTCATCTAATTCTGCTCGGCCTAATTCTGCTCAGTCTAGAGAGCCCTTAAAAAGGCTGTTAGTTGTCCAATTTGTCCTGGAAAATAGTCCTGATAAGGACTGTTTCTATGATAAAATCACAAAGTGTTAGCCCTGATAAGGGCTATTCTGACCAAGAGGGATAGCCCTGACAAGGGCTGTTCTTTCAGATGAAGTCCCAATGAGTTAGCCCTGATAAGGGCTGTTTTCTTGTGTTTCTTTGGAGTAGCCCTGATAAGGGCTGTTTGGGTAGTTTTCCAGACCTGGGAAGTTATTACAGAACTGGGGAGTAGCCCTTAGTAGGGCCATGGTAACTCAATATTTGGTTAGATAGTCCTTAAAAAGACTTTTTTTACAGGCTAGCTTGTACCTGTGAGGAAAAATCGTTAATTACAATACATAGTCAGTGCAGTTATCTCAGGAGAAAAAAGACTCAAGAGTTCAAAGTTAGGTGCTCAAAGTTTTGCTTTAGTTCCTTTTCCACAAGTGTAAGGTACAGAGAGTATAGACACTCTCCAAATGCTGGTCAGTGTGATTATCAGCATGTTGGCAGATGCCTGAAATCCTTAACAAAGGGGGGGGGGGTGTCCATCCAAAAGAACCAATCACAACCAGGGGAGTGTCTAGGGGATGGCCTTTATTTAACTTATCTCCGGTCGGAGTTGGTTTGTATTGGTGGACCTGTTTGGGAACATTTTACCAACCAATCAGATTGGTTATTTTATAAGACCCTTGATTAAATTGTAACACAATCCCCTAAGTTGGATTTTCAGGTTAAACACAGCTTTTTTAGTTCAGAATTAATTAGAACCCAACAATTATTAATATAATCAATTGACATGTTCAGTTATCAGTGTAATAGTGTTTAATTTCAGTGTAAGCATAACATACCATAATTATAAAAACTTGTTATATTTTGCCCTTTGGAAATAGTAACATGGTTGGTTTTCTGGTATTTGTGGTATGGTTAGTAAATCAGGACAATTTTGTGAAGAGAATGGTGACTCTTAACGGTGGAAACACAGTGTCCATTTGTCTGATTGGTTGGTAAACTATTCCCAAACAGGTCCATCAATATGTAACCAACTCTAACAAAGGGATAAGTTAAATAAAGGCCATGCCTCCAGACACTCCCTTGGTTGTGATTGGTTCTTTTGGAAGGACACACCTCCTTTAAGGATTTAAAGCAGCTTCCAACATGCTGATAATCACACTGACCAGTGCTTGGAGAGCATCTATACTCATTGTACCTTACACTTGGAGAAAAGGAAATAAAGCAAAACTTTGAGCAACTAACTTTGGGCTCTTGAGCATTTTTTTCTCCTGAGATAACTGCACTGACTACGTATTGTAATTAACAATTTTTCCTCACAGGTATGATCTAGCCTGTAAAAAAGTCCTTTTAAGGACTATTTAACCAAATACTGAGTTATCATGGCCCTGCTAAGGGCTGATCTCCAGGTCTGTAATAACTTCCCAGGTCTGGGAAACTACCCAAACAGCCCTTATCAGGGCTACCCCGAAGAAACACAAGAAAACAGCCCTTATCGGGGCTAACTCACTGGGACTTCATCCGAAAGAACAGCCCTTGTCAGGGTTATCCCTCTTGATCAGAATAGCCCTTACCAGGGTTAACACTCTGTGATTTTATCATAGAAAAAATTTTTATCAGAACTATTTTCCAGGACAAATACAACAACTAACAGCCCTTCTAAGGGCTCTCTAGACTGAGCAGAGTTAGACTGAGCAGAATTAGATGAATTGGAGTACAAGACCCAGGCAATGACTTAACACCAGCCCCCCAGGGAACGTCTTTTAACCTGATATTTTCACCTTCTTCTGCGAAGGAGGGCTATGTTCTGCTTGGTTTTTGCTGTCTGCTTCTACCTCTTAATTCTTATTTCTGGGTGACTGAAAAGGTTAAAGTCCAATAATATTTAAGAGTTGTTCATATGGCAATTTCCCTATTTTTGGATTACTGAAATTGTCCTGAAAATGTCAGAGGCTTCAGCTCTTGATTGTAGTGATTTGTCAAAGATTTTCTGTTCTATGATGGTCACATAAAGACTTATGTAACTCTGATGGCATTGAGTTATAATTAATTTCAGCAGTTCATTATAAGGTATTCTGATTACTGCAATCCAATAACACTTATGATTGTTGTTAGTATGTCAATTCCTTTATTTTTGGGTGATTGAAATTGATCTGGAAATCTCAGTGGTTTCATCTCTTAATTGTACCGATCTGATAAGGATTTTCTCTTTTACGATGGTTGTATAAAGAGTTATGCAGCTCTAATGGCACTTAATCCTAATTTATCTGCTGTAATTTTAAAGGTAAGAATTCCATCTTAGTATTTCTTTCTACTGGTCTTGCTTTTATATAGTCTTATATGAACACTGTCATATCACCAACAGACCATTTGGTCTAGTGCCCTTAAAGAAGGTAAACAAATAAATTCTGAATTGAGTTAAGAGTCTAGAACAAACAAATCCAAGTCAAGGCTATATAATTGTGAGGATATTGGATATTGTTATCTGACTGGCTGGCTGAAGTTTTGTGAATAATTGTAGATAATTGTAAATTACCCTGTGTTACATATGCAATCATGACTAGCTATAATTATGTAAATACGTTTATGTCTTTTGTTTATCACTCTGCTTTATGCAAGATGTTTGAATGCCAAACAGTGTTCTTCTGGCTGACCAAATGTACATGTTCTTTGTAAAGAGAATTCTGAATGTATGTTATACCAGAGTCAGTTGACCTAAATGTGATGTCATTGTGGGCCAGAGTTGAAAGAACAGAATCTTTACTGCAGCTGTTTGTTTACTTTGCCAAGTCTGATATGAGAGTCAAATTCTCATGGCAGTTTCCTGTTACTTTTGAAAAGTGGGTTCTGAGTCAGTTGCTTAGTTGTTGTTCATTACTTATTTTCCAGAACTGTTCAGCAATAGTAGTCCAGTTGTTTCTAGGAGAGTAATTGTTACAGTTACTGAGGATAGGCATCAGCCTGGAGTGTGGACATAACTTCTCATCTTATCTTGCAGAAGTAAAAGTATAATCTTGCCTTGCTAAAGCATTTAGATTAGATAGGTACAGTTAATCTTCAGATAGTCAAGGAACTACAGCTAGTTAGTTAGAGGTTTTCTAAAATCAATGTGAGAGCTATCCTACAGTATTATTTTCATATTTTCTTTGTGTGAAATGTTATTTATTAGAATAAGTTATTCAGTATTTACATGTTTTAAATCCTTTTATTTATTATAAAATGTTTTATTACCTCTCATTGTGGCTGGTTATTTAGTTAATATTTTTAATAACTTGACAGTGTTTGTGCTTATTGTGATAACACCAGGGCCACTCCAAAAAGTGTAAATGCTTGGGATATATGCTACCATTTGTTTCAATATCTATTTTATCCAATATAATTGAACACCCCTTTTGAAGGGTATTGTGGTATTTGACTGGTGGCAGCTGTTACCTTGTAATTTGTGCAAAGTAACACACAGGTAAATCTGTGTCAGTCTTTCCCAAGAGTGTGTATAAGTGTGGATATCAGACATTTAAGCGTGAGCGTGTCAGATGCCTAGAACTGGGACACAGTGGTCTGCAGTGGTTAGAATGGAGACTCATTTGGGTACCTGTAGTGAAGCATATAGTCCAGTCCCAGGTTTGGAACCTGTTCCTTGTGTACTCTTAGGGAAAATTGTGGATTCCTATCCCTGATGTTAGTGACACTTCCTTACTGGAGAGAGTGGTGAGGATTGAGACTCCTTAGTTACTGTCCCAGGGTAAAGAGGCCTCGTCACAATAATTTTATTTAAAGTTCTTGAATTTAGCCAAATTACCTTTATCTCAGTTATATTGGATAATTTTTGTCACATTTGGGGGAATAATTTATGCAGATCTAAGAAAAGATATAAAATAAAGTAATGCTTATTATTTAATACTTATGCCCCAAGACATAACATTCAGTCTGTCCAAAACACAGCAGGTAGACTTATAATGCATTTATGCCAGACTGACAGGCACAGAATTCCTTTCTTATGCCTCCAAGTCTCTAGCCAAGAAGAAGGGAAGGTCAAGGTTTTAATCCTAAACTCAGGTGCAATTTGAGGATAAGGGAAGATAGAATGGCATTTATATATACCACTTTTGGCCAGATGTTTGAATTATAAATAGAATATAGGGTGATTAACCCAGCCCTATGGTATAAGTCTTGGGACTGCCGGAAGCTTGGAAGATTAAAAACAAAGCAATTAGACTGCATTTTGCATCCAAGGAAGTACATTTAAACTACATTTAAAATACTGCACTAATCTTACCATTTAAATCAGTTTTGTATTTCTTGATATGTTTTTTTTCTCTATCTGAAGTTAACGCTATTAACTGAAAGCATTTTTATAGCTGCAGTGCTTTATAGTATAGTATTTATAAGTGGTTTCATATGTTTTACCCAGGTGTTTAAATCATTTCTGAATGGGTCTCATTTTATTGCATTTTTGCTATTTCTCTTCTGAATTTTTGGAATGTGGAGGCTTTTGAGCTGCCCACCACTAATGTATACCTGGCCTTGGAAGCTCCTCCCAGTCTCATCTTCTATAAACCTGACCCTAAAAATTCCTCCCAGTCTTATCGTCTTTGCTCATCTTACTGAGTACTGACAGATAAAACTGGAAATGCCCCCCTTAGGCTGTTAGTGTACTATGAAATTGCTTTAAAGTGTGCATATGTGTGCTCCTCAATATTAACTTGTCTGCTTTTGAATTGCCTTGTAATTATTTGCAGCTAGCTGTTAGATTTGTTTCTGGTGCATATTCACTATTGGCTAACTAAAGTGTGTTTTTACATTAAGAATACTTGGATTGCAGTTCCTGTGTCAGTAGAAAGGTAGCCTGATCTGTCTGAGATGGGATATCCACAGGTAGGTTTAAGTGAGAATTACTTGCTGCAGCTAGTTGTTTGATTGGTTTCTGATACCGTTTTACTTTTGGCTAACTATAGTGTATTTTTACATTAAGAAGACTGGGTCTGCAATTCTGGTGGCAGTAGAATGGTAGTCTGGTCTGTCCGAGGTGGGAAACACAATGGGAAGTTTAAAGTGAAATTGTTTCATCAGCCAGAGAGCTGTTTAGGGACATACTTGGTTGGTGTTAATCAGCACTCAAGAACTACTTTTGCTGTGCTTTTACATTATGAAATGTCAGAATCTTCCAACTTGTGGCAGAAGGTGTTTACTTGGTCTGCCTGACTTGGGAAGCACTCCAAAGAGCTCAAAGAGTAGTCATTTGTTGGCCAGAGGGCAAAAGAGTTAGTTTTCAGTTTTTTTCTGCCTGCTGTAAATTAGGCACACCTGTGTGATGTTGCTCAGCACACAGTGGCAGTTGTCAGTGCCCTGTATAGTAATTAATACTTAGTGTGCAGAATTTACCCATAAAGCTATTATTTAGGACTTTAACCAGTAACATAGAAATGCTTTAAATGAAGCTAAGCCTAGGGTAAGTAGTTAGTGCACTGAACAACACTTATTACCAGATCATAACACTATCTAATATCTAGCTTTAACCCTAGACATCACTCACCTGATCCTTGCAAAACCAAGTCCCTAAACCATAATAGACCAACCCTAATACAGATCCTGACAACATGGATATGCAGTCTCCAATGTCTCTGTGGCCAGATTGGTAGATATGGGCATCCTGGGACAATTGCCTCGGGTACTCTGACAACCTTTTAATCCTTAAAGAAACTAACACAGTATATGAGTGACCAGACGGTGTCCCGGGCTGCATCCTACATGAACTCCAAGAAGAGCTAAACCCAAACCTAAAACTACTGTTCAATCTCAGCCTTACCACAGGATATGTACCCAAAGAGTGGTGTACAGCAACAGTGGTCCCTCTCCACAAAGGTGGTGCTTCAACGGATCCTGGAAACTATCGCCCCATAAGTCTCACTAGCTTGGTCTGCAAAGCTATGGAAAGGATCATCATGGACCTTATAAATAAAGATATTGGGGACCTACAGACACTGGATCCTACCCAGTTCGGCTTTGTTAAGGGCAGATCCTGCCTCTTAAACCTGGTCGATTTCTTTGAAACAGTCACCAAGGCCATTGACAAGGGGAAGGTGGCCCACACAGCCTACCTGGACCTCACAAAAGCCTTCGATACAATACCCCACTCGGGCATTATAGATAAGCTCACCAGCTTAAATATAAACCCCTATGTCACTAGATGGGTTGCAAACTGGCTCAAGGACAGAACCCACATGGTTAGAATAGCTAACTAAATAGTTATTTTATAAAGCTAAAATAGTTATTTTATAAGACCCTTGATTAAATTGTAACACAATCCCCTAAGTTGGATTTTCAGGTTAAACACAGCTTTTTTAGTTCAGAATTAATTAGAACCCAACAATTATTAATACAATCAATTGACATGTTCAGTTATCAGTGTAATAGTATTTAATTTCAGTGTAAGCATAACATACCATAATTATAAAAACTTGTTATATTTTGCCCTTTGGAAATAGTAACATGGTTGGTTTTCTGGTATTTGTGGTATTGTTACTAAATCGACAATTTTGTGAAGAGAATGGTGACTCTTAATGGTGGAAACACAGTGTCCATTTGTCTGATTGGTTGGTAAACTATTCCCAAACAGGTCCATCAATACGTAACCAACTCTAACCGGGGATAAGTTAAATAAAGGCCATGCCCCAGACACTCCCTCGGCTGTGATTGGTTCTTTTGGAAGGACACACCTCCTTTGTTAAGGATTTAAAGCAGCTTCCAACATGCTGATAATCACACTGACCAGTGCTTGGAGAGCATCTATACTCATTGTACCTTACACTTGGAGAAAAGGAAATAAAGCAAAACTTTGAGCAACTAACTTTGGGCTCTTGAGCATTTTTCTCCTGAGATAACTGCACTGACTATGTATTGTAATTAACAATTTTTCCTCACAGGTATGATCTAGCCTGTAAAAAAGTCCTTTTAAGGACTATTTAACCAAATACTGAGTTATCATGGCCCTGCTAAGGGCTACTCTCCAGGTCTGTAATAACTTCCCAGGTCTGGGAAACTACCCAAACAGCCCTTATCAGGTCTACCCCGAAGAAACACAAGAAAACAGCCCTTATCGGGGCTAACTCACTGGGACTTCATCTGAAAGAACAGCCCTTGTCAGGGTTATCCCTTTTGATCAGAATAGCCCTTATCAGGGTTAACACTCTGTGATTTTATCATAGAAATTTTTTTTATCAGAACTATTTTCCAGGACAAATACAACAACTAACAGCCCTTCTAAGGGCTCTCTAGACTGAGCAGAGTTAGACTGAGCAGAATTAGATGAATTGGAGTACAAGACCCAGGCAATGGCTTAACACCCCCCCCCCCCCAGGGAACGTCTTTTAACCTGATATTTTCACCTTCTTCTGCGAAGGAGGGCTATGTTCTGCTTGGTTTTTGCTGTCTGCTTCTACCTCTTAATTCTTATTTCTGGGTGATTGAAAAAGTTAAAGTCCAATAATATTTAAGAGTTGTTCATATGGCAATTTCCCTATTTTTGGATTACTGAAATTGTCCTGAAAATGTCAGAGGCTTCAGCTCTTGATTGTAGTGATTTGTCAAAGATTTTCTGTTCTATGATGGTCACATAAAGACTTATGTAACTCTGATGGCATTGAGTTATAATTAATTTCAGCAGTTCATTATAAGGTATTCTGATTACTGCATTCCAATAACACTTATGATTGTTGTTAGTATGTCAATTCCTTTATTTTTGGGTGATTGAAATTGATCTGGAAATCTCAGTGGTTTCATCTCTTAATTGTACCGATCTGATAAGGATTTTCTCTTTTACGATGGTTGTATAAAGAGTTATGCAGCTCTAATGGCACTTAATCCTAATTTATCTGCTGTAATTTTAAAGGTAAGAATTCCATCTTAGTATTTCTTTCTACTGGTCTTGCTTTTATATAGTCTTATATGAACACTGTCATATCACCAACAGACCATTTGGTCTAGTGCCCTTAAAGAAGGTAAACAAATAAATTCTGAATTGAGTTAAGAGTCTAGAACAAACAAATCCAAGTCAAGGCTATATAATTGTGAGGATATTGGATATTGTTATCTGACTGGCTGGCTGAAGTTTTGTGAATAATTGTAGATAATTGTAAATTACCCTGTGTTACATATGCAATCATGACTAGCTATAATTATGTAAATACGTTTATGTCTTTTGTTTATCACTCTGCTTTATGCAAGATGTTTGAATGCCAAACAGTGTTCTTCTGGCTGACCAAATGTACATGTTCTTTGTAAAGAGAATTCTGAATGTATGTTATACCAGAGTCAGTTGACCTAAATGTGATGTCATTGTGGGCCAGAGTTGAAAGAACAGAATCTTTACTGCAGCTGTTTGTTTACTTTGCCAAGTCTGATATGAGAGTCAAATTCTCATGGCAGTTTCCTGTTACTTTTGAAAAAGTAGGTTCTGAGTCAGTTGCTTAGTTGTTGTTCATTACTTATTTTCCAGAACTGTTCAGCAATAGTAGTCCAGTTGTTTCTAGGAGAGTAATTGTTACAGTTACTGAGGACAGGCATCAGCCTGGAGTGTGGACATAACTTCTCATCTTATCTTGCAGAAGTAAAAGTATAATCTTGCCTTGCTAAAGCATTTAGATTAGATAGGTACAGTTAATCTTCAGATAGTCAAGGAACTACAGCTAGTTAGTTAGAGGTTTTCTAAAATCAATGTGAGAGCTATCCTACATTATTATTTTCATATTTTCTTTGTGTGAAATGTTATTTATTAGAATAAGTTATTCAGTATTTACATGTTTTAAATCCTTTTATTTATTATAAAATGTTTTATTACCTCTCATTGTGGCTGGTTATTTAGTTAATATTTTTAATAACTTGACAGTGTTTGTGCTTATTGTGATAACACCAGGGCCACTCCAAAAAGTTTAAATGCTTGGGATATATGCTACCATTTGTTTCAATATCTATTTTATCCAATATAATTGAACACCACTTTTGAAGGGTATTGTGGTATTTGACTGGTGGCAGCTGTTACCTTGTAATTTGTGCAAAGTAACACACAGGTAAATCTGTGTCAGTCTTTCCCAAGAGTGTGTATAAGTGTGGATATCAGACATTTAAGCGTGAGCGTGTCAGATGCCTAGAACTGGGACACAGTGGTCTGCAGTGGTTAGAATGGAGACTCATTTGGGTACCTGTAGTGAAGCATATAGTCCAGTCCCAGGTTTGGAACCTGTTCCTTGTGTACTCTTAGGGAAAATTGTGGATTCCTATCCCTGATGTTAGTGACACTTCCTTACTGGAGAGAGTGGTGAGGATTGAGACTCCTTAGTTACTGTCCCAGGGTAAAGAGGACTCGTCACAATAATTTTATTTAAAGTTCTTGAATTTAGCCAAATTACCTTTATCTCAGTTTTATTGGATAATTTTTGTCACATTTGGGGGAATAATTTATGCAGATCTAAGAAAAGATATAAAATAAAGTAATGCTTATTATTTAATACTTATGCCCCAAGACATAACATTCAGTCTGTCCAAAACACAGCAGGTAGACTTATAATGCATTTATGCCAGACTGACAGGCACAGAATTCCTTTCTTATGCCTCCAAGTCTCTAGCCAAGAAGAAGGGAAGGTCAAGGTTTTAATCCTAAACTCAGGTGCAATTTGAGGATAAGGGAAGATAGAATGGCATTTATATATACCACTTTTGGCCAGATGTTTGAATTATACATAGAACATAGGGTGATTAACCCAGCCCTATGGTATAAGTCTTGGGACTGCCGGAAGCTTGGAAGATTAAAAACAAAGCAATTAGACTGCATTTTGCATCCTAGGAAGTACATTTAAACTACATTTAAAATACTGCACTAATCTTACCATTTAAATCAGTTTTGTATTTCTTGATATGTTTTTTTTTTTCTCTATCTGAAGTTAAAGCTATTAACTGAAAGCATTTTTATAGCTGCAGTGCTTTATAGTATAGTATTTACAAGTGGTTTCATATGTTTTACCCAGGTGTTTAAATCATTTCTGAATGGGTCTCATTTTATTGCATTTTTGCTATTTCTCTTCTGAATTTTTGGAATGTGGAGGCTTTTGAGCTGCCCACCACTAATGTATACCTGGCCTTGGAAGCTCCTCCCAGTCTCATCTTCTATAAACCTGACCCTAAAAATTCCTCCCAGTCTTATCGTCTTTGCTCATCTTACTGAGTACTGACAGATAAAACTGGAAATGCCCCCCTTAGGCTGTTAGTGTACTATGAAATTGCTTTAAAGTGTGCATATGTGTGCTCCTCAATATTAACTTGTCTGCTTTTGAATTGCCTTGTAATTATTTGCAGCTAGCTGTTAGATTTGTTTCTGGTGCATATTCACTATTGGCTAACTAAAGTGTGTTTTTACATTAAGAATACTTGGATTGCAGTTCCTGTGTCAGTAGAAAGGTAGCCTGATCTGTCTGAGATGGGATATCCACAGGTAGGTTTAAGTGAGAATTACTTGCTGCAGCTAGTTGTTTGATTGGTTTCTGATACCGTTTTACTTTTGGCTAACTATAGTGTATTTTTACATTAAGAAGACTGGGTCTGCAATTCTGGTGGCAGTAGAATGGTAGTCTGGTCTGTCCGAGGTGGGAAACACAATGGGAAGTTTAAAGTGAAATTGTTTCATCAGCCAGAGAGCTGTTTAGGGACATACTTGGTTGGTGTTAATCAGCACTCAAGAACTACTTTTGCTGTGCTTTTACATTATGAAATGTCAGAATCTTCCAACTTGTGGCAGAAGGTGTTTACTTGGTCTGCCTGACTTGGGAAGCACTCCAAAGAGCTCAAAGAGTAGTCATTTGTTGGCCAGAGGGCAAAAGAGTTAGTTTTCAGTTTTTTTCTGCCTGCTGTAAATTAGGCACACCTGTGTGATGTTGCTCAGCACACAGTGGCAGTTGTCAGTGCCCTGTATAGTAATTAATACTTAGTGTGCAGAATTTACCCATAAAGCTATTATTTAGGACTTTAACCAGTAACATAGAAATGCTTTAAATGAAGCTAAGCCTAGGGTAAGTAGTTAGTGCACTGAACAACACTTATTACCAGATCATAACACTATCTAATATCTAGCTTTAACCCTAGACATCACTCACCTGATCCTTGTAAAACCAAGTCCCTAAACCATAATAGACCAACCCTAATACAGATCCTGACAACATGGATATGCAGTCTCCAATGTCTCTGTGGCCAGATTGGTAGATATGGGCATCCTGGGACAATTGCCTCGGGTACTCTGACAACCTTTTAATCCTTAAAGAAACTAACACAGTATATGAGTGACCAGACGGTGTCCCGGGCTGCATCCTACATGAACTCCAAGAAGAGCTAAACCCAAACCTAAAACTACTGTTCAATCTCAGCCTTACCACAGGATATGTACCCAAAGAGTGGTGTACAGCAACAGTGGTCCCTCTCCACAAAGGTGGTGCTTCAACGGATCCTGGAAACTATCGCCCCATAAGTCTCACTAGCTTGGTCTGCAAAGCTATGGAAAGGATCATCATGGACCTTATAAATAAAGATATTGGGGACCTACAGACACTGGATCCTACCCAGTTCGGCTTTGTTAAGGGCAGATCCTGCCTCTTAAACCTGGTCGATTTCTTTGAAACAGTCACCAAGGCCATTGACAAGGGGAAGGTGGTCCACACAGCCTACCAGGACCTCACAAAAGCCTTCGATACAATACCCCACTCGGGCATTATAGATAAACTCACCAGCTTAAATATAAACCCCTATGTCACTAGATGGGTTGCAAACTGGCTCAAGGACAGAACCCACATGGTTAGAATAGCTAACTAAATAGTTATTTTATAAAGCTAAAATAGTTATTTAATAAGACCCTTGATTAAATTGTAACACAATCCCCTAAGTTGGATTTTCAGGTTAAACACAGCTTTTTTAGTTCAGAATTAATTAGAACCCAACAATTATTAATACAATCAATTGACATGTTCAGTTATCAGTGTAATAGTATTTAATTTCAGTGTAAGCATAACATACCATAATTATAAAAACTTGTTATATTTTGCCCTTTGGAAATAGTAACATGGTTGGTTTTCTGGTATTTGTGGTATTGTTACTAAATCGGGACAATTTTGTGAAGAGAATGGTGACTCTTAATGGTGGAAACACAGTGTCCATTTGTCTGATTGGTTGGTAAACTATTCCCAAACAGGTCCATCAATACGTAACCAACTCTAACCGGGGATAAGTTAAATAAAGACCATGCCCCCAGACACTCCCTCGGCTGTGATTGGTTCTTTTGGAAGGACACACCTCCTTTGTTAAGGATTTAAAGCAGCTTCCAACATGCTGATAATCACACTGACCAGTGCTTGGAGAGCATCTATACTCATTGTACCTTACACTTGGAGAAAAGGAAATAAAGCAAAACTTTGAGCAACTAACGTTGGACTCTTGAGTATTTTTTCTCCTGAGATAACTGCACTGACTATGTATTGTAATTAACAATTTTTCCTCACAGGTATGATCTAGCCTGTAAAAAAGTCCTTTTAAGGACTATTTAACCAAATACTGAGTTATCATGGCCCTGCTAAGGGCTACTCTCCAGGTCTGTAATAACTTCCCAGGTCTGGGAAACTACCCAAACAGCCCTTATCAGGTCTACCCCGAAGAAACACAAGAAAACAGCCCTTATCGGGGCTAACTCACTGGGACTTCATCTGAAAGAACAGCCCTTGTCAGGGTTATCCCTTTTGATCAGAATAGCCCTTATCAGGGTTAACACTCTGTGATTTTATCATAGAAATTTTTTTTATCAGAACTATTTTCCAGGACAAATACAACAACTAACAGCCCTTCTAAGGGCTCTCTAGACTGAGCAGAGTTAGACTGAGCAGAATTAGATGAATTGGAGTACAAGACCCAGGCAATGGCTTAACACCAGCCCCCCAGGGAACGTCTTTTAACCTGATATTTTCACCTTCTTCTGCGAAGGAGGGCTATGTTCTGCTTGGTTTTTGCTGTCTGCTTCTACCTCTTAATTCTTATTTCTGGGTGACTGAAAAGGTTAAAGTCCAATAATATTTAAGAGTTGTTCATATGGCAATTTCCCTATTTTTGGATTACTGAAATTGTCCTGAAAATGTCAGAGGCTTCAGCTCTTGATTGTAGTGATTTGTCAAAGATTTTCTGTTCTATGATGGTCACATAAAGACTTATGTAACTCTGATGGCATTGAGTTATAATTAATTTCAGCAGTTCATTATAAGGTATTCTGATTACTGCATTCCAATAACACTTATGATTGTTGTTAGTATGTCAATTCCTTTATTTTTGGGTGATTGAAATTGATCTGGAAATCTCAGTGGTTTCATCTCTTAATTGTACCGATCTGATAAGGATTTTCTCTTTACGATGGTTGTATAAAGAGTTATGCAGCTCTAATGGCACTTAATCCTAATTTATCTGCTGTAATTTTAAAGGTAAGAATTCCATCTTAGTATTTCTTTCTACTGGTCTTTCTTTTATATAGTCTTATATGAACACTGTCATATCACCAACAGACCATTTGGTCTAGTGCCCTTAAAGAAGGTAAACAAATAAATTCTGAATTGAGTTAAGAGTCTAGAACAAACAAATCCAAGTCAAGGCTATATAATTGTGAGGATATTGGATATTGTTATCTGACTGGCTGGCTGAAGTTTTGTGAATAATTGTAGATAATTGTAAATTACCCTGTGTTACATATGCAATCATGACTAGCTATAATTATGTAAATACGTTTATGTCTTTTGTTTATCACTCTGCTTTATGCAAGATGTTTGAATGCCAAACAGTGTTCTTCTGGCTGACCAAATGTACATGTTCTTTGTAAAGAGAATTCTGAATGCATGTTATACCAGAGTCAATTGACCTAAATGTGATGTCATTGTGGGCCAGAGTTGAAAGAACAGAATCTTTACTGCAGCTGTTTGTTTACTTTGCCAAGTCTGATATGAGAGTCAAATTCTCATGGCAGTTTCCTGTTACTTTTGAAAAAGTAGGTTCTGAGTCAGTTGCTTAGTTGTTGTTCATTACTTATTTTCCAGAACTGTTCAGCAATAGTAGTCCAGTTGTTTCTAGGAGAGTAATTGTTACAGTTACTGAGGACAGGCATCAGCCTGGAGTGTGGACATAACTTCTCATCTTATCTTGCAGAAGTAAAAGTATAATCTTGCCTTGCTAAAGCATTTAGATTAGATAGGTACAGTTAATCTTCAGATAGTCAAGGAACTACAGCTAGTTAGTTAGAGGTTTTCTAAAATCAATGTGAGAGCTATCCTACAGTATTATTTTCATATTTTCTTTGTGTGAAACGTTATTTATTAGAATAAGTTATTCAGTATTTACATGTTTTAAATCCTTTTATTTATTATAAAATGTTTTATTACCTCTCATTGTGGCTGGTTATTTAGTTAATATTTTTAATAACTTGACAGTGTTTGTGCTTATTGTGATAACACCAGGGCCACTCCAAAAAGCTTAAATGCTTGGGATATATGCTACCATTTGTTTCAATATCTATTTTATCCAATATAATTGAACACCCCTTTTGAAGGTTATTGTGGTATTTGACTGGTGGCAGCTGTTACCTTGTAATTTGGGCAAAGTAACACACAGGTAAATCTGTGTCAGTCTTTCCCTGGATATCAGACATTTAAGCGTGAGCGTGTCAGATACCTAGAACTGGGACACAGTGGTCTGCAGTGGTTAGAATGGAGACTCATTTGGGTACCTGTAGTGAAGCATATAGTCCAGTCCCAGGTTTGGAACCTGTTCCTTGTGTACTCTTAGGGAAAATTGTGGATTCCTATCCCTGATGTTAGTGACACTTCCTTACTGGAGAGAGTGGTGAGGATTGAGACTCCTTAGTTACTGTCCCAGGGTAAAGAGGACTCGTCACAATAATTTTATTTAAAGTTCTTGAATTTAGCCAAATTACCTTTATCTCAGTTTTATTAGATAATTTTTGTCACATTTGGGGGAATAATTTATGCAGATCTAAGAAAAGATATAAAATAAAGTAATGCTTATTATTTAATACTTATGCCCCAAGACATAACATTCAGTCTGTCCAAAACACAGCAGGTAGACTTATAATGCATTTATGCCAGACTGACAGGCACAGAATTCCTTTCTTATGCCTCCAAGTCTCTAGCCAAGAAGAAGGGAAGGTCAAGGTTTTAATCCTAAACTCAGGTGCAATTTGAGGATAAGGGAAGATAGAATGGCATTTATATATACCACTTTTGGCCAGATGTTTGAATTATAAATAGAACATAGGGTGATTAACCCAGCCCTATGGTATAAGTCTTGGGACTGCCGGAAGCTTGGAAGATTAAAAACAAAGCAATTAGACTGCATTTTGCATCCAAGGAAGTACATTTAAACTACATTTAAAATACTGCACTAATCTTACCATTTAAATCAGTTTTGTATTTCTTGATATGTTTTTTTTCTCTATCTGAAGTTAACGCTATTAACTGAAAGCATTTTTATAGCTGCAGTGCTTTATAGTATAGTATTTACAAGTGGTTTCATATGTTTTACCCAGGTGTTTAAATCATTTCTGAATGGGTCTCATTTTATTGCATTTTTGCTATTTCTCTTCTGAATGTTTGGAATGTGGAGGCTTTTGAGCTGCCCACCACTAATGTATACCTGGCCTTGGAAGCTCCTCCCAGTCTCATCTTCTATAAACCTGACCCTAAAAATTCCTTCCAGTCTTATCGTCTTTGCTCATCTTACTGAGTACTGACAGATAAAACTGGAAATGCCCCCCTTAGGCTGTTAGTGTACTATGAAATTGCTTTAAAGTGTGCATATGTGTGCTCCTCAATATTAACTTGTCTGCTTTTGAATTGCCTTGTAATTATTTGCAGCTAGCTGTTAGATTTGTTTCTGGTGCATATTCACTATTGGCTAACTAAAGTGTGTTTTTACATTAAGAATACTTGGATTGCAGTTCCTGTGTCAGTAGAAAGGTAGCCTGATCTGTCTGAGATGGGATATCCACAGGTAGGTTTAAGTGAGAATTACTTGCTGCAGCTAGTTGTTTGATTGGTTTCTGATACCGTTTTACTTTTGGCTAACTATAGTGTATTTTACATTAAGAAGACTGGGTCTGCAATTCTGGTGGCAGTAGAATGGTAGTCTGGTCTGTCCGAGGTGGGAAACACAATGGGAAGTTTAAAGTGAAATTGTTTCATCAGCCAGAGAGCTGTTTAGGGACATACTTGGTTGGTGTTAATCAGCACTCAAGAACTACTTTTGCTGTGCTTTTACATTATGAAATGTCAGAATCTTCCAACTTGTGGCAGAAGGTGTTTACTTGGTCTGCCTGACTTGGGAAGCACTCCAAAGAGCTCAAAGAGTAGTCATTTGTTGGCCAGAGGGCAAAAGAGTTAGTTTTCAGTTTTTTTCTGCCTGCTGTAAATTAGGCACACCTGTGTGATGTTGCTCAGCACACAGTGGCAGTTGTCAGTGCCCTGTATAGTAATTAATACTTAGTGTGCAGAATTTACCCATAAAGCTATTATTTAGGACTTTAACCAGTAACATAGAAATGCTTTAAATGAAGCTAAGCCTAGGGTAAGTAGTTAGTGCACTGAACAACACTTATTACCAGATCATAACACTATCTAATATCTAGCTTTAACCCTAGACATCACTCACCTGATCCTTGTAAAACCAAGTCCCTAAACCATAATAGACCAACCCTAATACAGATCCTGACAACATGGATATGCAGTTTCCAATGTCTCTGTGGCCAGATTGGTAGATATGGGCATCCTGGGACAATTGCCTCGGGTACTCTGACAACCTTTTAATCCTTAAAGAAACTAACACAGTATATGAGTGACCAGACGGTGTCCCGGGCTGCATCCTACATGAACTCCAAGAAGAGCTAAACCCAAACCTAAAACTACTGTTCAATCTCAGCCTTACCACAGGATATGTACCCAAAGAGTGGTGTACAGCAACAGTGGTCCCTCTCCACAAAGGTGGTGCTTCAACAGATCCTGGAAACTATCGCCCCATAAGTCTCACTAGCTTGGTCTGCAAAGCTATGGAAAGGATCATCATGGACCTTATAAATAAAGATATTGGGGACCTACAGACACTGGATCCTACCCAGTTCGGCTTTGTTAAGGGCAGATCCTGCCTCTTAAACCTGGTTGATTTCTTTGAAACAGTCACCAAGGCCATTGACAAGGGGAAGGTGGTCCACACAGCCTACCTGGACCTCACAAAAGCCTTCGATACAATACCCCACTCGGGCATTATAGATAAGCTCACCAGCTTAAATATAAACCCCTATGTCACTAGATGGGTTGCAAACTGGCTCAAGGACAGAACCCACATGGTTAGAATAGCTGGAGCCATGTCAGACTCCAAACTAGTTACAAGTGGCGTCCCACAAGGCTCAGTCCTGGGACCTCTCTTGTTTGGTATATATTTCTCGGAGGTACAGGCCAACATGGTAGGACTGTGGCTGACCAAGTTCGCAGATGACTGCAAACTGGGAGCCATAATAGACTCTCCAGTCGACACAAGCATCCTCCAAAAGGGCCTCATAGAAACAGACAACTGGTGCCAGAGCCATGGCCTCAAGCTAAACGCCAAAAGTGTATAGTCATCCCTTTGGCAAAACAAAGTGCCCACAAATTACCACATAGGTGGTAATCCATTAAGTACAGAAGAAGTAATTAGGGACCTGGGGACCCAAGTTGATAGCAATCTCTCATTTGACAACCACGTGGCCAAAGTGGTTAGAAAAACATTTTATATAGCCCACCTAATCATGAAGGGATTCACATCTAGATCAGGGGAGGTCATTGTGCCTCTTTACTCATCCCTCATCAGGCCCATAATTGAGTACAATGCCCCTTTTGGGATGTACCTTACCAGACACCTGCAGCAACTGGAAAGACCCCAAAAGTACCTCACCAAGAGGATCAAGGGGCTCAAACAGATGCCGTATGCTGCCCGGTTAAAGAAACTCCAGCTCTACTCAGTGGCATACCACCTGCTCAGAGGTGATCTGTGCCTGACGTATAAAGCCATGTCCAACCCGGAATTAATGGACATGCTGCACCTCAGAAAATCCAAATCTCATCGAGCTACGCGCTCGAGGGACTTGAACCTCAGCACTGAAATAAATAGGACATGCTGGAGGGACAGATTCATAACCCAGAGGCTCCCTTCACTCTGGAATAAAATCCCAGTCCAGGTTAGGCAGAGTCCCTCATTGACTCTCTTCAAGAGGAATCTTGATGAGTGGATGGGAGATCGTAGGTTTACCTCGGGTATCACGTCTGTGTCACTGTTAGACAGAGGCACAGTATACTAACCTCGAAAAAGGGCATAGCAAAATTAATTTAAAATGGGTGGCGAAAGCCATACACACTCTGGCTAGGCTTATAAATGCCCTAGGGCAGATAGCCTAGTATGAACTTAATACCAAAAGCACCAGAGGAGGAAGGCAACTCAGTCCTTGCTGGAAAATACGATTTATTGCCAATAAAACGACTGGAACACAATAGATAAATGCAAAACAGTTCAAAGCACTAGTATGAACTAGTATGAACTAGTATGAACCTATAAACCTATGAACCTATACATAAATTCCTTGGAGGTAAAAATCTCACTTATAAACAAGGTTGTCAAGAACAACACAACAAAACAAACTGGTAAAACATACATACATGCAAGGTCTGGAGAGACTCTGACTGGCTAAATTCATTTACACATAAAAATCCAACAGGATATAGCAACCTAAAATTAAAAACATAAATTTGAGATTGGAAGGTATTTTTAATTGTTGTACAACTGGGGTTGTATATGCAGCTATGTGTCAACATTGCCCAGTTTACTATATAGGTAAGATGGAATGCAGGTTGAAGGACCATGTTAGAGAGCATGTTAATAATATAAGAAATTCTAAGTTATGTAATGCATTAGCAAGACATATTGTGGATAAACCTACACATAGTTTTAAATCTGCTATTATTGAAAAAGTGTTTAAAAATGAGTGTGGGGCCCATGGGCATGCTGTTTAGAGAAACGTGAATTATTTTGGAAGCTCTTTTTTAATGCCAATGCATGGCCCAGAATAAATGATCATATTTCTATTAATTCTTAAAACTTTGAAAGATAATAAACATATGGTTTTAGTAATTTTTAAATACTTTTTGATTATTGTGCAGGTTTTTATTTAATTTAGTGTTATTTCTAATGTAAGCTAGATTTGTATTTTAGGCTACTATAGCTTTAAATTTGAGTTGATTGCTTGGAGGCTTAGCTGTCACTTGGCGAGGGAATAGCGTTTTAAATGATTTGCTCTGGTAGTTGAATTGATCTGATGACGTTTTACATAATAAAATAAAAGCAATTATGTTACATTGCATATTTCATTAAAACACTGATTTTATTAAACATTGTGGTGTGAACCTGTTGGATTTTTAAGTGTAAATGAGTTTAGCCAGTCGGAGTCTCTGCGGACCTTCCATGTATGTGTTTTACAAAAGTTTTCAAGAACACACACACACTACATTCTTCAAACATACCACTCAATACATACATAAACCTTCTTACACTGAGGTACTTAAAAGAAACCTTCTCAAACCTCAAAGACTTCCTAAGACATCAAACATTAACAACCATCCTCAGCAATCACTAAAGCACATACCAAAAGCAAAATCTAACACTACACACATACCTACACCCAATAATCTTCCAAGAACAAAGCCTATAAGACAAGCAAACACTTTACCTAATACTGTTATCAAAGGGGGTTCCTGTATGACACACATATGCCCCTCTCACCAGGCTGGACAAGGTGAATATAATGGTTAGTTGCCTATCTGGGGCTTGGATTCACATTATCTCACACACACACTTAAGTCAGTGCACTACAGGTACAAATATGATTCTATCATAGGCCATGTGGGTGTAAATGAGCTGAGACTTACCTCGCTGTACTATATGAAAAGAGACATTATAGATATCTCTGAACATGTGTCACAGACAGGTACATGCCTTGCATTGAGCAGCATTCTACCCTCACTAAGGATGATGTCACAGTATGAACAGAAAATTATTTATTTTAATAATTGGCTTAGTTTTTGGTGTCACTCCAGGGGGAACCAATATCTATCAGCATGGGAGGACGGGTCTATATCATGAAGTTAAAATTTAATATTGAACATCTAATGATCGACCAGTATTCATCAAAATGCATTTGCGCAAATCGATGAATAGGGCAAAAATGTAGTTGGCCAGCTACACAATGTTCCCTTTTCCTCCACTGTAGTGCAATCTCGGAGTTGGTATATTTAGTTAGGGGGTGGGGGGGGGTAGACCCCCACATGGGGAATTTGTTTTAGGTTTAGTTCATTTCATTGTATTGTGGGGCAAGTGTTTGTTTGCCCTGTAGGTTTTCATCGATTCATGGAAATGCATTTCGATGAATAGTGGTCAATCTTTAGGTGTTCGATATTACGATGTTTTGACTTTGTAATATAGACCCTGGGAGGACATAGTTAACAGACCACATTGCTTTGCTAAAGATGGTCTGCACCAGTACCCCCTTGGCTTTTGGATATTTGCTTAAACTTTGTCTACCTCCTTTGAGCCTTTAAAAAAAAAAAACTACAAAACTACCAACATAGCAAAAAAAAAAAAAATCAAAGCAACCTTAAGGTGTTACTGCTTAATACTAGGAGCCTAAACAAGAAACTCCATACCCTGGAGAATGTAGACATGTGTGCTGTTACCAAGTGTTGGTTTAAAGCTGCAAAAGGTACTCCAGCAGTGGAAGCCTACAGTGTCTTACACAAATTTAGGCCAACGGCAGCACAGATGGGCTAAAAGTGATGTCTCAATCTACATCAGCAACAAAGACAACTCCAGCTTGGTTAAACAGGATGATACCCTGGAATTCATCCGTGTCCAAGTGTCCATAGACAAGGTTCCTTGACATGTCCTAGCCAGTTACAGGTCACCTTCTATGACTCCCAAAGCTCACAACTGTTACCTAATCTTACTACAGGTACTCATCATCCAACAAAGCATCCAGTACATGGGAAACTTTAGCTATGCCTCTATAGACTGAGAAATGTACACTGCCTCTAACTCACAGGCACAACCCTTGCTGGACTTTATCAACACAAACACCCTGGATCAGATAGTGTGCACTCCAATCAGAGGATCAAACATAATGTACCGTGTACTGACCGACATAGGAGAGCATTGAACCCTTCCCTGTGTCATATCCTTATTGGTGAAGTCATACCACAGAGCTGTTTCCTTAGAAATAAAAATCAGTACTATTCTAATGCAAACTGCATCCTATTAAGTAATAGTTTGTCAAAATGCATGGCTCCCACAAACCCTGAGAACACAGCTAGCTATGCAGAATTATTCATAAAACCCCTGAACAAACATGTGAAATGTCGCACTGAAGCTAAGCACTCACTGCAAATAAGCCTAAATCTAACATCAAAAATAAACTCCATTGGTGGAATCCCTACCTTAACAGGGTAAATAACAGAAAAAAGTAGTGACCAAAGTCAGAAAGAGCAACTCTCATAGAAAAAAAGAGTTCTCAGATTTAACTAAACAAGAAAGTAAGAGGTCTAATAAAGTCCAACAAAGCCAATTACAAGGTCAGAATAGCTTCCCAGGCTAATAGCAACCACAAGACCTTTTTCAGTTATGTGAGGAACCTTAAAGGTAGCACTCAGCAATGTGCAGAACTCGTCATAAATGGCACAACCTTTATTGACCAGGGTGATATTGTGAATCTATGGCAATTGAGTACAATGCCCCTTTTGGAATGTACCTTACCAGACACCTGCAGCAACTGGAAGGACCCCAAAAGTACCTCACCAAGAGGATCAAAGTGCTCAAACAGATGCCATATGCTGCCCAGTTAAAGAAACTCCATCTCTACTCAGTGGCATACCACCTGCTCAGAGGCGATCTGTGCCTGACGTATAAAGCCATGTCCAACCCGGAATTAATGGACATGCTGCACCTCAGAAAATCCAAATCCCATCGAGCTACGCGCTCGAGAGACTTGAACCTCAGCACTGAAATAAATAGGACATGCTGGAGGGACAGATTCATAACCCAGAGGCTCCCTTCATTCTGGAATAAAATCCCAGTCCAGGTTAGGCAGAGTCCCTCATTGACTCTCTTCAAGAGGAATCTTGATGACTGGATGGGAGATCGTAGGTTTACCCTGGGTATCACTTCTGTGCCACTGTTAGCACAGTATACTAACCTCAAAAAAGGGCATAGCAAAATTAATTTAAAATGGGTGGTGAAAGCCAAACACACTCTGGCTAGTCTTATAAATGCCCTAGGGCAGATAGCCTAGTCTGAACCTATGGAATCAGTTCCCCATGCATGTGAAGCAGAGTTCATCCCTGACAGTATTCAAACAAAACCTTGATTATTTGGATGGGAAATCAAAAATTCATCCTTAGTCTGATCCCCATGTCTTGGATGGACAGAAGCTGACAATAAGAAAATTAATCCCCATCTAATGTCCCCCCACACTTAACCCTTAGCTACTTCCTTACTAATATACCCCACCATACAGGAGCCCAAAATTGCTTGGAGAACAAACTGGGTTGGGCTACATGGCTAGGTTTATAAAGTAAGGATCCTGGTGATCATTAGCCTAGTTATTTATATATATATAGAGAGTATCATTTTTTTAGTGTGAGCACTAAATAGCTGTGCCATACCTTTCTGCATGCCGAGCATCTAATGCTGCAGAAGCATGAAGTCCTGACTATGGCCTTGGCAACAGAGGTTCAATTTTGGCTTGTGCATGTGAGGCACTGGCAAGAGGAGTATTTGTGTGCCTATCTTGTTTGGTTTAGGGCATGCACTCAAGGCACTCCTCGCAGCTGATCTCTTGCAGAGGCTGCTCAAGGGGCATCAGCTTTATGGATTCAGGGCACCGGTGAGTTGCTGCAGAGGTGGGACAATATGCCAGTGCATTTATTCCTAGACAGTATGGGTGAACACAATGGGAGCAAATTGACTGCATAAGAAAAATAAATCTCCTTGACAACAATATAATGCTACTGTAGGCTGTCTCATTTCCTCACTGGTTCCGTACATGAGTTGGAAGAAGTCTGGAAAAGGTATATTAGGTTCAGTAGTCCTGCTGAAGGAAGGCAAATCATTAGCTGCATGGGGAGGTGGCAAAAATATTTTGACAATGGTGCATTATGAGTACAAGAGTTTCTGGTCATGGTGTGGGGACATGCCCTTGTCCCCATGAGTTTGTGACTTTGGAGTCAGTATATATAATTAATGGGAATGTCAGGTTTAAAATCTCCACATTGGAGCAGGGACTTGTCAAATGGCAAAAATATTGTTGCCTTATTTCTTCTTTATGTCAATTGTCAATTTAATGAAGATGACACAATTTATGGCTGATGTTTGTCAATTCAGTTTTATCAGTGTGAGACTAACAAATACTGCTTTTGATTTTAGTCTCCAAACAATTTTCCCCTCATGACTAAATAGTTAACCATGATTCTATTATATTTAACCTAAGAACTGGTATGTACAACCTGGCAGACATCTTCCACTTTCTGTGCTATGCAGAAGGCAACTACATAGAAACAGATTTTTTTTCCAGATAACTGTCTGATTGAAATTACTTATTTATCCATACATGACACCACAGGATGCTTAAAAAACTTAATTCACCCAACATGCATATTAGTTAAGTGTAAAGATATTATTATATTAGTAATCTAAAGAATAAAAAAAAAATATTGTGGAACTAAAACCCGTAAACTATATAAAAGGAAAAAAATACTAAGCTGCTTTTAAATACAACCCTGATCTAGTAAAAAATCCCATTTACAAAACAAACAAAAAAGTACATTAAGATGTATTTAAACTGACAGAATTGATCAAACTGATATCTTTTAATAATTTACTCCAAAGAAAATGCTCCAAACAACATGAACCATAGGATAGCCCAAGTCTTTAAATCTTTCATCTTTTTAATCACAAACATATTTAGAAAATAACACAAATGGTCTAAAAGTGTTTATTATACACAGAGACGATCACAACTTATGATAAAGAAGAGTTAATGGCCTCAATCATAAACCTGCTGATTTTTAAGACACATTTTATATTTATAACATCATTTAACCCAGGAAAAAAAATTTGTTCCTAGTCTTATATATTGTTTATGCTGTCATTTAGGTTCGTAGGTTCATAGGTGTGTACTAGGATAATGGCCCTGGGCCTTTATAAGCCTAGCCCATAGGATTACCCTGGCATCGTGCCACCCGACCTTAGTTCCCAGTGGTTCTGTCAAGTAGAGTAAGTGGAATGATCCTCGGGGTGAGTTTTCTATTTCCAGTCCACTTATCAAGATTTCTCTTGAAGAGGGCCAGAGAGGTGCTCTGCTTGACATGTATGGGAAGTCTATTCCAAGCATAGGCAGTCTCTGGGTTATGAACCTCTCCCTCCAGCATGTTCTGTTGATTGTGGTATTGAGGTTGAGATCACTGGAGAGTGTAGTGCAGAGGATTGGGATTTCTTCAGATGCAGCATTTCTAACAGATGTGGGTCAGACATGTCTTTATAAGTCAAGCACAGATCGCCTCTAAGTAGACGATATGAGACAGAGGATAGTTAGAGTTTTTTTTTAGTCTGTCGATATAGGACAAATGTTTAAGGCCAAGGATCCTCTTTGTGAGGCACTTTTGCGACCTCTCCAGTTGTTGCAGGTGTTTAGTGAAGTAGATGTCAAATGGGGCATTTTACTCAATGATTGGCCTAATGAGGGAAGAGTAGAGGGAGACAATGACCTCTTTCTTCCTGGATGCAAAACCTTTAATAATGAGATGTGCCACACAGAAGGACTTTCTGACCAGAGTGGCAATGTGGTGGTTAAAAGAGAGGTTTCTAGCAACCTGTGTTCCCAGATATCTTATAACACCTTCTGCGTTCAGTGGACTACCATCGATGTGGTAATTCATGGGAACTGGGTTTTTCCCAAAGGGGATGATGACACATTTTTTGGCATTGAGCTTAAGGCCATAGTTCTGACACCAGTCATTGGTCTCAATGAGGCCTTTCTATAGGATGTCAACATGACTTGGGGAGTTAATAGCTCCCAACTTGCAATCGTCTGCGAACTTTGTCAGCCAGAGTCCCTTCGTGTTGGCCTGGACTTCAGAGAAGTAGATACCAAACAGGAGAGGACCCAGGACTGAACCCTGTGGGACTCCAGTCATGACTGGTCGGCAGTCTGACTTGGAGTCAGCTACTTTCACACTGTGGGTTCTACCTGTGAGCCGGTTTGTAACTCACCTGGTGATATAGGGGTTGTTGCCTAGCTTAGAAAGTTTTTCTATGATTCCCGAGTGGGGAATGGTATCAAAGGCCTTGGTCAGATCAAGGTAGGTTGCATGAACCACCTTGCCTTCATCCACAGCTCTGGTGACTGACTCAGAGAAGTTGACCAAGTTGAGCAGGCATGATCTACCCTTCACAAAACCAAACTTTGTGGGATCCAGAGTTTGGAGATTCTCTATATCCTTGTTTATTAGGTCCATGATGATGCGTTCCATAGCTTTCCATATCAGACTCGTCATTCTAATAGGCGATAGTTCCCAGGGTCTGTAGTCACACCTCCTTTGTGGAGAGGGATGACTGTAGCAATGCGTTATTTGGTAGGGACAGATTTGTTTCACACAGTCAACTCAAAAATAATCTTTTGCAGTTATCACATTGTAACAAATGCCTAAAAAGAGTGTTTTTTTTTACTTCAAGTGTTGTGCTCCCAAATTTATTTAAATTGTTGTGCTCCCAAACAGAAGAAGTGTTTTCTCTGGATTTCTTAATTATATAATATAGGTAAAATGAGAAGAACTTGAGAATATAAAATGATTTCAAAACTAATGTACTAATTTTAATTAAAATTTCAAATAAGAAAATAAAATGGGGTGCTTTGTCTAAAAGAATGCATGTTTGTTATACTATCCCAAGAAATGTTTTAATATAATGCAGTTATGCAATGCGGGCTGCCGGTGTATATTTGCATATATATTTGCTAGCATACATTCCAGAGAGCAAAAGGCACTTTCACAGAAGTGGGGTATTAGCTTTGTAGCTTGATTTACAAATGAGAAGTAAATGTCTGCACATCTCTAGCCATAGATACACATTTGGTGGCAAATGCGATTCCTCTACTGAAACCCTGCTGCTTGCAGGACTTGTCAATTCATGAAGTAGTGAGAAAACATACAGTAGCCTTGAAATTGAGGCCATATGGGATCTAATAGGAAACTACTTAAAAAATAAGCTTAAACAGACCACAGGTGCTATAGAACATGTTCCAAAAATCTGTTCTTTAATAGGAAAGTGAACGTGCTGAATCTTCCCTCTTTGTCTTAGTACCTCCGTAGTTACTGTATGTGCTGCAGTAGAGCTGGTCTGCTTTTCTCTCCTTTGAAAAGTTGTTACAATTACAATTTTTCCTTGCAAAGCAGAGCAGATATTCATATGTATAATTTCATTCCTCCTCATTTTTGTTAATTATCTGATTCCTTCTGTCTTTTAATGACTGAGTGAAACTACTCGCAAATCTTACAGAGAAATGTGCTAAATGTAAACTATATTGCTGATAATAAATAAGATTGTGTTGAAGATCAGTCCTGGGATCATAACATAGCCTGTCTGCATCACAGCATGCAAGAAGTAATATCACTTTGTACTAACAGCTGAAGAGAGTTTCTTACATGGTTTTTCCAGTACACGGTTGCACCAGATGTTTAACAAAATGTTGCTGAAAACATTGTAGGGCTGTCAGTAGATGCTCAAGATAAGGGGCTGCCACCTGCCACTGCTGTACAGTACAAGTGTTGTAGTCACATGGTCTGCAGATATGTACACACCCCACCACTGACAGTAGGCCATATACAAGCCAGTGGCTGAACAGGTTGACATACATTATGCTCATAGCTGCATTATGTCACAGCCCAGAACAGCAAGATAGGCAGGTCTGGCTGGACACAGATGTAACTATAGTTCTGAGAAAACTGATGTCCTTATTGCAGGCTGCAAAAGACGACTGATTGTTCCTGTCTGGATGTGAAGGAATGCAGGCACATTGAAGAATGTATGAGTATATAAATGATTGCATAGGTACAGTTAGTGACCAACCACAAATGGTGTAGGACAGCTGCAGGAGATTTTCATCATGCATGACCATGACATGTAGAGGTACTGGACTCAAATATTAAATTACAACATTTGTGATGGTGGATACCATCAGATTTTATATCTCACACCAGAAGAAACTTTGCACAATTTGTCCTTTCAATCTAATAAATACCATAATCTTCTTTCGGCTGTTCCCATTAGGGGTCGTTACAGCAGATCAACTGTTTCCATTTCTTACTGTTCTCTGCATCTTGCTCTGTCACACCAACCACCTGCATGTCTTCTCTCACCACATCCATAAACCTTATCTTAGGCCTTCCTTTTTTCCTGTTACCTGATAGCTTCATCCTTAGCATCTTTTTCCTAATATACTCAGCATCCCTTCTCAGTACATGTCCAAACCAACGTAAACTTGCCTCTCTGGCTTTGTCTCCAAACCTTCCAACCTGGGCTGACCCTCTAATATACTTATTCCTAATCCTGTTCACCCTCGTCACACCCAGTGCAAATTTTAACTTCTTTAACTCTGCCACATCCAGCTCTAACTCCTGCCTTTTTGTAAATGCCACTGTCTCCAACCCATATAACATAGCTGGTCTCACTACCCTCTTGTAGACCTTTCCTTTCACTCTTACTGGTACTCGTCTGTCACAAATCACTCCTGAAACTCTTCTTCACCCAATCCATCCTGCCTGTAGTCTCTTCTTCACCTCTCTTCCACACTCACCATTACTCTGAACTACTGATCCCACGTATTTAAACTCATCCACCTTAACCACCTCTACTCCTTGCATCTTCACCATTCCTCCATCCTCCCTCTCATTCACACACATATATTCTGTCTTAGTCCTGCTGGCCTTCATTCCTTTTCTCTCTAGAGCATATCTCCATCTCTCCAGGGTCTTCTCCACCTGTTCCCTACTCTCACTACAGATCACAATGTCATCTGCAAACATCATAGTCCACGGGGATTCCTGTCTGATCTCGTCTGTCAACGTGTCCATCACCATTGCAAATAAGAAAGGGCTCAGAGCTGATCCTTGATGTAATCCCACCTCCACCTTAAATGCATCCATCACTCACACTACAGACCTCACCACTGTCACACTACCCTCGTACATATCCTGTACAACTCTTATATACTTCTCTGACACTCCCGACTTCCTCATACAATACCACAACTCTTCTCTAGGCACCCTGTCATATGCTTTCTCTAAGTCTACAAAAACACAATGCAACTCCTTCTGACCTTCTCTGTACTTCTTCATCAACACTGTCAGAGCAAACATTGCATCTGTAGTGCTCTTTCCTGGCATAAAACTATACTGCTGATCACTAATCATCATGTCCCTTCTTAACCTAACTTCCACTACTCTTTCCCATAACTTCATGATGTGACTGATCAATTTAATCCCTCTGTAGTTATTACAGCTCTGCACATCACCCTTATTCTTACAAATTGGCACCAAAACACTTTTTCTCTATTCTTCAGGCATCCTCTCACTTTCCAAGATTTCATTAAACAATCTGGTTAGAAACTCCTCTGCCATTTCACCTAAACACCTCCATGCTTCCACAGGTATGTCATCTGGACTAACAGCCTTTCCATTCTTCATTCTCTTCATAGCTATCCTTACTTCCTCCTTGCTAATCCATTGCACTTCATGATTCACTATCCCCACATCATCCAACCTTCTCTCCCTCTCATTCTCTTCATTCATCAACCCCTCAAAGTTCTCTTTCCATCTGCTCAACACACTCTCCTTGCTTGTGAGTATGTTTCCCTCATTATCCTTTATCACCTTTACCTGCTGCACATCTTTCCTAGCTCGGTCCCTCTGTCTAGCCAATTGGTACAGATCCTTTTCTCCCTCCTTAGTGTCCAACCTTTCATACAACTCTTCATATGCCTTATCCTTCATCACCTCTCTCTTTGCCATGCACCTCATCTCCTTATACTCCTTTCTACTTTCTTCATCTCTCTGACAATCCAACGTCTTCTTTTCCAACCTCTTTCTCTGTATACTCTCATGTACTTCTTCATTCCACCACCATGTCTCCTTGTCGTCCTTCCTCTGTCCAGATGTCATCCCAAGCACCTTTATAGCAGTCTCCCTTACAAGCTCTGATGTAGTTATCCAGCTATTTGGTAACTATTCACTGCCACACAGTGCCTGTCTTAACTCTTCCCTGAACTCCACCTCACAATTACCCTTTTTCAATTTCCACCATTCGATCCTTGGTGCTGCCCTCACACTCCTCCTCCTCTTCTTGATCACCACTGTCATCCTATAAACCACCATCCTATGCTGCCTAACTACACTTTCCCCAGTCACCACTTTACAGTCTCCAATCTCCTTCAAACTGACCCCTCCTACATAAGATATAATCCACCTGTGTGCATCTTCCTCCACCCTTGTATGTCACCCTATGCTCCTCCCTCTTGTTAAAATACATATTCACCACAGCCATGCCCATCCTTTTCGCAAAATCCACTACCATTTGACCTTCTGCATTCCTTTGCTTAACATCATACCTACCCATCACTTCCACATACCCTCTGTTCCCTTCATCAACATGCCCATTTAAATCTACTCCAATCACCACTCTCTCACCGTTGGGTACAGTCATCACCACTTCATCCAACTCACTCCAAACTTTTTCTTTCTTATCCATTGCACACCCAACTTGTGGAGCATATGCACTAGCAACATTCATCATTACACCATCAATTTTCAACTTCATAAACATCACTCTATCCAACACTCTTTTCACCTCCAAAACACTCTTAGCACACTGTTCCTTCAGGATAATTCCTATGCCATTTCTCCTCCCATCCACACCATGATAAAACAATTTGAACCCACCTCTGATACACCTAGCCTTACTCCCCTTCCATCTGGTCTCTTGCACACACAATATACCAACCTTCCTTCTGTCCATCATATCAGCTAGCTCTCTCCCTATACCAGTCATACTGCCAACATTCAAAGTTCCGACCCTCACTACCACAGAACTAGCCTCTCTCCTCTCTTCCAGCCTTTGGCCATGCCTTCCACCTCTTCTCCTCCTTCGGCCAACAGTAGCCCAATTTCCACCAGCACCCTGTTGGCTAACAGTACTGGTGGCAGTCATTGTTAACCCGGGCCCCGACCGATCCAGTATGTAAATATTTACGGTTGTCCACATGAATGTTTTGGCAAAGTTTTATGCTGGATGCCCTTCCTGATGCAACCCTCCCCAATTATCTGGGCTTGGGACTAGCACAAAGAAATTCACTGGCTTGTACATCCTCAGTGGCTGGGTTTCAATCTAACTTGGGTTTCAATCTAATAAATACCATACTTCAAAACCAACATGGAGTGGTTGTTTCTCATGTTTGAAGAGGTGGGCACATATTACATTTTTGTAATCAATGTGTGTGGATCACAGTCCCTTGGTGATAAGTCCATATCTCTTTGGATGCTATGACAGGCAGCCCAGTCAATGCATTGTCTGCAGTCTGTGTGCTGAATAGGGATGCTGTTTCATGGATATCATCTGTGAGTCAAGGTGCTGGGTAGATTACACTTGTATGCTTTTCCCAGTAGGTATATTTGGGATTATTGTGCAATAGCCTCCTTTATGGCTAATTTGTCCTGTAATTCCAGCTACAATAAAAGTTATCTACTGTGGGTAGCACAGGGCAGGTCACAAGTAGAGTTAGGATGTAAGCGTGTGCACTGCCTTGTTAAATACCATGTGGTATTAATGCTAGAAAGTAATTGTTGACTAGAATACGCACGTATACTAATTTAAATATCTGTTTATGCTTACATGCAGATGACATAAATGATGTGTCTTTTATAGACATCGTCATACACCATCATGCTGGCTCATGTGAAATTAGTGAGTGAGAACTTATCACAGTTACAGCTAAAGATGCATATTTTTTGGAAAGTAGGGTATAGCATGAGTTGTAGGACTAAGTGAAGCAGAACCTTACCTAGTACATGACAGTGATTTCTTTGATGACAGAAGTGTAACCTTTAATTGATTTGCATATGGATTCTCACATGGGTGGCACAAATCACACAGATGTATATCAATCTCTAGTTGACCATGCTACTCTGAACAGTGCTAGATTCTGACAAAGTGAGTGAAAGTGCTGCACTATGGAGTCAATCACATCCTTTCCTGTGCATGGCCTGATGTCTAAATGTGCAGTGCTATTAGTTTCTGTCTTAAAACAGACAGGAATGTGGTTACAGAATCTGGTAGTGACACTGTAGTCTATTCCAGTACTGAGTATAGGTTTTAGACAAAGAAATTACAGAAAAAGGTCTACAGAATACAAATTTAACAATCCTCTCTCACCAGAACAAATAAGTGATACCTTGATGCAGATGTGCACTTTTTTAATAAGTCTTTCATTTAATGAATGTTGTGCAACAACAGAGTTGGTATATATATATAGCTGGGTGTGTGGGGTCACATGTAATATCACTCTGCCCCCTGCAAACAAAATGCCTTATGATGTATGCCCTTAGGATAAATGGTAATGACAGGTTTTAATCGACTGTGATCAATCAAGTACCTTCCTATCAACTCTGTTCTGACTTTATATAGTAGGTCTAGACATATGTGCTATATGTGCAGTGCTGTGTTTTGTCTGTGAAACTAAACATTTTAAAGATAATTGCAGTTCAATGGATCCACCAACATTGGTAGCGGATGGGACATGCTAGGTATATCTGCAGACACATTAAGGTGGGGGGTTGTGTGATAGCATGACCCTCTCCCACTTATGCTGTCCCTCATTAGGCAGAGTTAACCTTCTCCTAGTGGATTTGTTACAATGGAGGTAATATGCTTAAGTAAATAGGGTGTGAGTTAAAATTCCCCATGTAGAACCAACTGTGTGTTTTAACTTAAAGAATCATTTCCATGTGTAGGCACATGCATATAAATAGTGAGCACGTGCAGGCAGCAGTGCCATTTTGACAGAACAGCCAGAGTGTTAACATGTATGAATGCAGTAGTCAGACTATTTAAAAGTTTAAGTTACTAAGCCTCAATCCAGATGTGTTCATGTGTAATAAAGTTGCGTGAACTGAACCTACAAATGTTCGTCTGTTTTATCCAGACTAGACGAGCGACATAGTATCAGAACCGGGATTGAGAGTGCACATTCTTCGAGCCACGAGGTGCAGAGTTGACAGTGAAGGTATACTGAGCAAGTTGGGTGATACAGTGCTCAAATTATTAAAAAAGGGCAGTAACGTACTTCAGGTAACCAAAACTTGCACAAATGACTTATTTTGCAAAGAAAATGATACGGAGCATTCGTAAAGCACAAAACACATTATTAATTAAATGAAAGGCACAAAATGCATTATTAATAAAAATGAAGTGTTCAAAACCATGATATTTGATAAAACTATCAGAAATACTTTTATGGGGCTCAGAATTACATCCGGTTTGCATAATGAGCATGTTTAGAGTCAAATAAGCCCAAGAAAAGTATAATGTGCATGACAAGAGGTTAGATGGGCATAACAAGTACAATAAAAGGACAAAATAACCTTAAAGATCAGGGCAACAACATGTTTTTAGTAAAAGAATGTGTTGGCATAAACTACTATTTCGCATTGAAGCGATTCAAAGCATAACTAGAGTTGTTCAAATTATCTCACAGTGTGTAAAGTGTTTGGAGAGTGTGTGCTTTATTACAATGCAATTATTTCAAAGAATTTGATGTGTGCAAAATACAGTTATTTTACAAAGTGCAGTCAAAGTACAGCCATTTCAAAAGTTTCTTGTGCTGTGTACATTTATTCGAAGAGTCCCTCCATTTCAAAGTGTTTCGTACACTGTACAGAGTTATTTTGCAAAGTACAGCCATTTTGAAAGGTTCTTGTGGTTTATACAGTTCATTTGCAAAGTGTATTCATTTTGAAGTATTTCTTACTCTGAGCTTTCTTATGCTACGTACAGTTTATTCACAAAGTTCAGTCATTTGATGTTTTTCTTACACTGATAAAGGGTGGTTTTGCAAAGTACAGTGATTTTAAAGTGTTCTTGGGCTATGGATATTTATTTGGTAAAGTGCAGTTATTTCAAAGAATCTGTTACACTATTGGGCATAATTACAGGTTCTGACATAAAGTTCTGGCATATATTTATGTGTGTGTATAACTCATACCACACCTTTTGGCTACCTAACCTGGACCAAAACACTAAAGGAGGAGGCGTGTCCATATTCATTAAGGATATCCACACCTCCAGGCTAGTTGCTCAACATAATGCATCTGAAATTTTCCAAGTGCAACTAACAGTGAGTAAGACTGCAGTCCAGGTTGTAGCTTTTTACAGATCCCCCACCATGCCCCAGGATGCCCACTCCATGTTTCTTGATATACTGGGTAATATTAAGGTACATCCCAATACCCTAATAATGGGCGATTTCAGCTACCCCACCATCAACTGGGAAAACTACTCATGTACTAATTCATTTGCTCAATGCTTTCTGGAATTCATAAATTCCAATGCCCTTGATCAGCTTGTCCATACCCCCACCAAGGGGATCACTATCCTGGACCTGGTCACTACCAATATGGGCAACTGATGTTCCACGCCAGAGGTCAACTCCTCGCTGGTCAGATCCAACCACAAGCTAATCACCCTAGACATCTATATCCCGCCCCCACACCCCATTAAGGAAACCACCGTAAATGACTTCTCCAAAGCCAACTTCATGCTTCTTAAGACAGAAGTGGCAAGCTTCACAGTACCCATAGAGATGGAAAATAGAGATACGACTACTGAATCATATACAAATGCACCGTGTAAGCACATACATGAGTGCATGGATCGTGCCATCCCCAACAGAACCAAGACTCTATCCTCCAAAAAAAGGAACCCAATCTGGTGGTCCCCTGCCATAAACAAACTCTACAACAGAAGGAAGAAGCTGTTGCAAAAAAGAGTAGAATCCCCTGATTGCAAGAACTCTCTGGTCAGCTTCAGTAAGAAGCTGAGATCTCTCATAAAATCCTCCAAAGCTAGTTATGAAAATAAAATCTCCACTGATTCTAAACACAACCACAAAGCATTCTACAGCTATGTCAAGAATCTCAATGGCGACACTGAGATCCATTCTGAGCTACAGCACAATGGCACTAGATATACAGAACCAACTGATATTGCCAACATCCTGCCAGATAGGTTTAGTGCAAACATTACCCCTCCCTCACCCGCCCAAAGGGCCCATCACTATACCGGAAGAATGCAAAGCCCCTGTAATCATGGCTGCACAAGTAAAGGCCGCGCTCTCCAAAGCCAAGAACACAGCATCCATGGGACCTGACAACATCCCAGGCTGCGTTATGCATGAACTACTGAATGAACTGCCACACCACCTAAGTACCATGTTCAATCATAGCCTCACTTCAGGCTTTGTGTCTACTGAAAGGTGCACAACGATGGTTATCCCACTCCACAAAGGGGATGCTACCATGGACCCTGGGAACTACTGCCCCATTAGCCTGATGAGCCTGGTCTGCAAGGCCATAGAATGCATCATCCTGGAGCTTATAAACAAGGACATAGGTAACCTCCAAACTCTGGACCCCACTCAGTTTGGGTTTGTAAAACGTAGGTCATGTCTCCTAAACCTGACTGACTTCTTTGAAGTAGTCACCAGAGTCATGGATGAGGGTAAGGTGGTGTACACAGCCTATCTTGACCTCACCAAGGCTTTTGACACCATCCCTTATTCTGGAATTATATATAAACTCACTAGACTGGGCATAAATCCCATTGTCATAAGATGGGTGGTCAACTGGCTCACTGATAGAACCCACACAGTGAAAGTAGCCGACTCCAAATCCAACTTCAGACTAGTGACAATTGGAGTACCACAGGGCTCAGTCCTGGGTCCTCCCCTCTTTGCCATCTACTTCTCAGAAGTCCAGGCTAATACAGCAGGTCTTTGGCTAATGAAGTTCACAGACGACTGCAAACTAGGTGCCATAATAGAATCACCTAATGATGTGGAGATTCTACAAAGGGACCTCACTGAGACTGGTGCTTGGTGTCAAAGTCATGGCCTCAAGCTCAATGCCAAGAAGTGCATTGACATCCCCTTTGGGAAAAACACTGTACCCATGAACTACCACATAGGCGGTAGCCTACTAAACACCAAAAGTGTGATGAGACCTTGGGAAACAGGTGGACAGTAGTCTCTCCTTTGATAATCACATCACCACAGTAGTCAGGAAATCCTTCTATGTGGCACACTTCATCACAAAGGGGTTCACCTCCAGAAAAAAAGAGGTCATTGTTCCTGTCTACTCATCCCTCATCAGACCCATTATAGAGTACAACACCCCATTTGGCATGTACCTCGCAAGACATCTACAACAACTAGAAAGACCACAGAAATACCTCACTAAGAGGATTACTGGCTGCAAACAAATGCCATATGCAGACCATCTCAAAAAACTCCAGGTCTACTCCGTCACTTATCGCCTACTCAGGTGCGACCTCTGTCTAACATACAAAGCCATGTCAAACCCAGATCTGTTGGACATGCTACACTTAAAGAAACCCCAATATCTCTGAGCTGCATGCTCCAGGGACCTAAACCTTGCCACCGCAATAAATAGAACATGCTGGAGGGATAGATTCTTATCCCAGAGACTTCCCATGCTCTGGAACAGACTACCCATTCATGTCAAGCAAAGCTCCTCATTAGTCCTCTTTTAAGAAAAATCTCGACAATTGGATGGCAGATAGGAAATTCACCCCGGGGATCACCTCTGTGGCTCTGCTAGACAGGGGCACAGGAAAATAATTTTCTTGGGTGGTGAAAGCCAGGGAACTTTTTGGTTAGGCTTATATAGGCCCCAGGGCTGATAGACTAGTACCTCCCTATGTACCTATGAACCCATGTATGCTCATAGATAACTTCAAGCACCTTCACTACTGTGTGTTGATGTGGTAGAGGCATTTCACAGACCCTGTCCACTTGTGTTTGATCATAATATTGCAGAGAACTAGAGGGTATTTGAGCAGGAATATAATATTTTCATACAAGCAGCTATTTCTGACAAAGATGCATGTACTAGGGCATTCATTTTGCTTAACTTAGCGGGGTCAGAAGCCATTGAAAGAGAGTTCATTTGTGTATGCACCAGCAGCATATGCAGGAGAAGGGGAAAACCACCATATTGTTGTACCAGCTGAATCAAGAGAGGTCCCTGATTGCTTGAAACATAAATTTAGAGAAATGTGCAACCCCCTGACAAATGTTACATTAGAGAGGAACTTATTTTATATAAGGGACCAAAAGCCAGGTGAAACTTTTGCAGCTTATATCACTGACTTGAGAAATAAGTCTAAGACATGAAGATTTGGTGATTTGAAAGATGAGTTAATAAAGGACAGGCTTGTGTATGGTGTTAACAGTGATGCAGTGAGAAACATTTTACTTCATGACAGTGATTTAACATTGAGCAAAGCCATAGAGATTTGTCAAATCTATAAGCTCACAGAAAGGCACATAAGTATGCTTGCAAGTGATAAGAGCATGATTTTAGCAGCCTCTAGAGCAAACGCAGACAGCATGCAGCACGTGGTGAGCAGAAACAGGCCTAAGTACATGGCAGCTGCAGTCCCTGCAGGTTCTCCATGGAGAGTCCATAACTTTCAAGCAAGTTCCAAGACTAGATCAGCAAAACAGACATGCCCAGTACAGTATAAGGGTGAGACAGCAAAACCCAAGCCAAGTCTTATTGTTAACTATCATAACGGTGGTGCCAACCATGAATCTAAAAGAGAGAAGTGCTTAGCATTTGGTCAGCAGTGCCACAAGTGTAAAAAATGGAACCACTTTCAAAAGTTTTTTAATCAAGAAAGTCTCATTCAGTTATTAAGAAAGGTCACTCAAAAAAGCAATTTGATCATATGGAAAGCTGCAACCCTACTTTCTATGTAGCTGGTGTATCAGTGGTCAGTGAAAAGGTTAATGTAGTAGATTTGTTGGCAAAGAATGGAGTGTTTTGTACTGTCCTGATCAATGGTAAACCCACAGAGCTCAAAGTAGACACTGGTGCAAAGTGTAATGTAATGTCAGCAGAAACATTTGCTAAAGTGAGAGCTGGTGAACCACTTAATTTGGCTAATTATGCGAAGCTTGTTGCTTATGGGGGTGAAGAGTCAAACCGAAGGCTCAGTAGTGCTTTCATGCTATTTGGCTGGGAACAATTACAGCTTACAATTTTATGTAGTCAGAAGACCTGTACAGTCATTATTAGGTCTCAGAGGTAGTTTGAGAATAAAACTGCTTTCTTTTACCAAAGAAGTCCATCATGTAAGCTCATGTCACAGTTCTAGCTTCAGTTATGCTATTTTGTCAGAGTATGCTGATGTTTTCAACAAAAACCTAGGCAGACTTACAGTTGTATACTCTATGAAGGTAGACCCAGCAGTCAGTCCAGTGGTCAGACTACTGAGAAGAATTCCAATAGCTATGCAGGACAAGATCCTGGTCCAATTAGATAACATGGTGCAGCAAGATGTGTTTTGTCCAGTCACAGAATCAACAGAGTGGGTGTCTTCCATAGTAGTTGCTCATAAGAAAAGCTTGGATGAAATCAGAATATGCATTGACCCAAGAAACTTGAACAAGGCATTAAAAAGACCTCATCATCCTATTCATACAGTCGAGGAAGTTGCCACCCTCATGCCAAATGCCACTGTTGTTTCTGTCTTGGATGCAAAGAGCTCATTTTGGCAAGTAATGCTTGATTGCAAATCTTCACTAGTGACTGCATTCAGCAAACCATTTGGTAGATACAAATTTCTCAGGATGCCTTTTGGAGTAAATTCTGCCAGTGAAGTCTTTCAAAGTGCAATGGAGCAACAAAAAGCAAAAAAGTATCCTGCTACCCAAAGGTCCAAGCCAAGCAACTGTGAAAAATCCAAAGTGAAGACATGAGGCAGGACCACCAGGCTCTAAAAATCAGTCAAATTTGTTGTATATTCAATGGATGAGCGCTTTCACATGTAAAAACATGCTTCATCAGATCACAAAAAACAATCAATCAGCTTAATTTAAACAAATTTAAAATACTGTTAACCAATCCAGTCACAGCAAAGGAGTCAAATTAATCAATTAACCCCTTCAGCAGTAAGGCAAATGCTGACTAGAGACAGAATAAAATCCATGTTAAACAGACAATAGAAAATTGTCTGTATATAATCAACAGTCACACACACACGAATCCTAACATAGTTATATGAATATGTATGTGTATAAATTCATGTAAAAGCATTTATATATATAAAAAACAAGACATAGCATATGTACTTCAAATATATAGATATACATAAATAGGGAAAAATAGAATAAAATAAGATGAAAATTAAAACAACTCAAATTTTTTTTTATATAAATGCAAAAAATTTCCCATACCAGTTACGATATATACTATGAACTGGTCATAGATCAGACAGCAATATTATTGTACTTTGATTCTGACTTACTTCAGCTCATCCCACCTTATCTTACTCTGATTTATTTTATTTAATTTCATTACATATTATTTTATTATATATTATTTTATTGGGATTGCTACCAGGGCTGGTTTAAGGCTGACATGATTATTAAGCCCTGGAAAAATGTGGGCACGCAATCTAAAAATCCATTTAACTTCTACCAACTCTAACTGATTGTTCAAATTGCCTCCTCTCATATTAATTGGCACTATTTGCAAAACCCTAAAGCTAAACGTATGGGTATTAAAGTTAACCACATGTTTAGCTAATGCATTTTGTTGATTTAAATTTCTGATGTCATACAAATGATTATAAATCCTGTCTCTCAACCTTTGTGTGGTCTTGCCTACATAGAAACAGGTACAACAATTACAAGATGCAAGATATACTAAGTTAACACTGTTACAGGTAGCAATAAATCTAGGAACAAACCTATAGTTTAAGACAGGATGGTCAAAATTATGCACAAAAGTTATAACACTACACATCCTGCAATGCTTACATGAAAAAGTCCCATAGCTCAAACTCCTGTTTGGAATCAAACTATTATCGGGACACCCCACCACATCTTTGCATAAAATGCATTTCAAGTTGTTACTATTTCTATATGTGAAACATGGAGACCTCCCAACTATCCTGGCAGTGGCTGGGTCCAATAAAATAGCATGCCAGTTACACTTCACCACCTCTACAATATAACTGATATCCCCCTGTGTAGGTGGTGACAAAGTGAAGCCTATTGCTACTACCATAAACAGTCATGTTTCTTGTTGAGGAGAGACTCAAGCCCATTACTTCCTCTCTTACATTTACTAAAATAGACTTCTTATAGCCCCTCTCCAAAAATAACCTATCTAGCTCATCCAACTGTAATATCAGATCATCTGGATCCTTACTGTTACAGTTGGATGAGCTAGATAGGTTATTTTTGGAGAGGGGCTATGGTCTTCAGATGTAGATGCAGATGGTGTGAGGAAGCTTATTAGTGAAAGTGCTTACCGTAACTGCTTTTACTGCTGTTTATAATAAATTCTATGAACAAAGAACTTAAGGGTTTTAAGAACCTGCTTGGTCATTTTGTTGTGAGCACTCGCCTTGTTTTCATTTATATAAACTTATTTATCTGTCTGATACCTTATCCAAATCACCTAGAAATACCACAGAACAGCTTGATGCAGAAAGTTTTGACTTTGATGTCATGGAAGCGTGTAATTTTTCTACCATGAGACTTGATAAGCTGAGAGATTATACAAGGACTGATCCAGTTTTGCAGAAGCTCAACCACTTCATGCATGTTGGATGGCCTTCACAGCAATCCTGTGTACTGCCAGAAGTGCAACCTTATTTTTCAAACAGAGATGAGATGCTTATTGATCCTACTTCCTTATAACATGAATACATTCAGATTTTGCATTGTGGCCACCCAGGTTCCGAGACTACCAAAAGATGGGCGAGAGGACTAGCATTTTGGCCTTCTCTATCAAAGGATATTGATAAATTGCTTTCCTCTTGTTCAGTATGCAATAATACTAAACTGCATTTACAAAAAGAACCACTTCAGCTAAGCCAGATTCCTGAACTACCTTTGTCAACAGTAGCCACTAACATATTTGAGTGGAACAATCAGCATTACTTAGTGTTGGTAGGCTCTTATTCGAACTAGCTTGAGATCAATTTTCTACCTAACCTAACATCCAGTGCTGTTATTACTAAGTTGAAATGTCATTTCTCAGTCCATGGTAGTCCACACAAAGTTATTTCTGACAATGGTACGCAGTTTACCAGTCAATTGTTTCAAAAATTTGCAAAAGAGTGGGAATTTATCCATGTTACTAGTAGTCCGGAATACCCACAGTCTAGATAGAAGTTGCTGAGCAAGCAAGCCAAGTAGATCAAAATGTGACAATACCGATATCTTCTTGAATTTATTTAATCTCAGAAATATACCCCAGCTACTTGGCTCACCTGCTCAGTGACTTCTGTCTAGGAAACCAGAACAACCTTGCCTATCTGTTCTAGTCTGTTGGTGCCTAATGCTAAAAACAAAAGAGCAATCAAAGCCCGACTCTTTAAGAAGCCTTCATTTCAGAAGTCCAGCCATGATACAATAAGCAGATTTCTTCATCTGTTAAAAGAAGGAGAGACAGTGAGGATGCAAACAACGAAAGGCTTTGATGGAATTGGTCAGGTGAGAGGCACATGTGCTCAGCTGAGATCTTATTTAGTGGAATCTGAAGGTACAGAATACAGAAGAAACTGCAGGCATCGTCTTCTGGTGTATAACACAATATCACATCATACCTGTGATACAGACTCTAGATCTCAGAGCAACCCTGACAATGTTCATACTGAAGAACATGTCTCAGTATCCATTCCCATTCCTAATGATGTCCCAGATGTCCCCAATGTGGAACATTCTTTGAAGACAGTCCCCATTGCTAGATCCAATTCTGATCTTTATGTTACATGATCAGGTCATTTTTCTAGACCTAGTATAAATTACACAGCAACCTGGACATGATTGTTTTATATGTGTCTGATTTTGTATGATTGCAAGTCACATAACTAGTTCTGTATAACTGCATGTCAAAGAATCATTTCTGTGTAACTGCATGTCAGTGATTACTGTCATTTGGTGCCCAATCTACTTCTCCAAGAGGGAGGATGTAGAACAGAGTATGTCTTGTAACTTTAAGAAGCATTTCCAAGTGTAGGTACATGCATATAAATAGTGAGCACGTGCAGGCAGCAGTGCCATTTTGAGAGAACAGAGTATTAACATGTATGAGTGTAATAGCCAGTCTGTTTGCAAGTTTATTTAAGTTTGTTACTAAGCCTCAATCCAGATGTATTTGTGTGTAATAAAGCTGCTTGAATTGAACCCACAACTGTTTTTCTGTTTATCCTGACAGGATGAGCACCACACCACAAGGGGGAGGATTCAAGGGTGGCTTGTTCATAACAAAACACTTTCTATACTTTCACCTACATCCTCAGTTGGCATATTTTTCAATTGGTTCAAATCATTGATTTTGCAATCAGTAGTTCTGAGGTTCATAGGTTCATAGGTTCATAGGATCATAGGTAGGTACTAGGCTATTGGCCCTAGGGCCTATATAAGCCTAGCCAAAAAGGTATCCTGGCTTTCGCAACCCAAGAAAATGATTTTCCTGTGCCCCTGTTGAACAGAGCCACAGAGGTGCTCCCTGGGGTGAATTTCCTATTTCCCATCCAATTATCAATATTGTTCTTGAAGAGTACTAATGAGGAGCTTTGTTTGATACAGATAGGTAGTTTCTTCCAGAGTATGGGAAGTCCCTGGAACAGGAATCTATCCTTCAGCATGTTCTGTTTATTGTAGTGACAAGGTCTAGGTCCCTAGAGCATGTAGCTCAGAGGGATTGGGATTTCTTTAAGTGGAGCATGTCCAGCAGCTCTAGGTTTGACATAGCTTTATATGTTAGGCAGAGATCGCCTCTGAGTAGGTGATATGTGACAGAGTAAAGCTGGAGTTTTTTGAGATGGTCTGTGTAAGGCATCTGTTTGAGGTTGGTAATCGTCTTTGTGAGGCATTTCTGTGGCCTTTCCAATTGTTGTAGATGTCCTGTGAGGTACATACCAAAAGGGGCATTGTACTCTATAATGGGTCTAATGAGTGACAAGTAGAAGGGAGCAATGACCTCTTTTTTCCTGGATGAGAAACCTTTTGTGATTAGGTGTGCCACATAGAAGGATTTCCTGACTACTGTGGCAATGTGATTATCAAAGGAGAGACTACTGTCCAGGGGCGGCTCGTGGCATCGGGCTGCCGGACTGCAGCCCCCTCAAAATAAAAAATAGAAATAAAAATAAAAAAAAAAATATTTTTTGAAATTCGCGGACTTCGCACATGCGCAGTAGTCCCGACTACTGTCGGTCTATGCGCATGCTCACGGCAGTCCCCATAGGGGGACACAAGGAGATGTCTGTGCACTTTTAAAGTGCACAGACTCGCCAGGATTATGGGTCGCGTCCGGACTGCAAGAGCAGCAGCAGGACTCGGGAAGGAGCATTAGGGATCTTGTCGGGAAGGAGCATTAGGATCTCGTCGGGCAGGAGCATTAGGATCTCGCGGGTCTTTCAGTATTGCGTGGGAAGGATGTACGTTAGCTGGATATATTCAGGTAAGGTGCTTTTTAATTTACAATGTTTATTTGTGTATGGTGCTTTTTACCTTTAATTTACAATGTTTATTTGTGTGTGTATGGTGCATTTTACCTTTATTTAATTGCTTTTTACCTTACTGGATATGGTGCTTATGCTTCACTGGAGTGTGTATGGTGCTTATGCTGTACTGGAGTGTGTATGGTGCTTATGCTGTACTGGAGTGTGTATGGTGCTTATGCTTTACTGGAGTGTGTATGGTGCTTATGCTGTACTGGAGTGTGTATGGTGCTTATGCTGTACTGGAGTGTGTATGGTGCTTATGCTGTACTGGAGTGTGTATGGTGCTTATACTGTACTGGAGTGTGTATGGTGCTTATGCTGTACTGGAGTGTGTATGGTGCTTATGCTTTACTTACTTGTGTGTGTGTGTGTGTGTGTGTGTGTGTAAATGCCCCAGGTGCTTATGGTGGTGTGTTAGGGAATACCTCAGGCTTGAACCCTGTACCCTGTATGCAGGTGTTAAAGACTTGATTTCCCTACCCACCACCATTTGTAAAAAAATTTCAGATTTTTGCCTCATATTCGATCTGATCTGTTCCTCATAATATCTGTAGTTTGTAAATGCTGCAATGCTTGATATTTGATGATGTAGTAGTAGCATTGTTGCCTCACAGCTGCAGGTTCTTGGGTTTGATTCTTGGCTGGGGTTCCTTCTTTGTGGGGTCTGTATCTTCTCCCTGTGTTTGTGTGGGTTTGCTTTTGTGTCCTCCCATGTTACAAAGACATGTCTGCATTATTTCTTCCTGGGCCTCTGCTGAAAATTGTTTATTTGTTCCAAGTCAGACTGTCCTGATTAAAAAATGTTAAATAAAATTGACAGGCATTTGAATTTCAGACTTAAGGGTTTCTGAATGTTTAATTCCTTGCATATTTGATGGTGCAGTGGTAGTATTGTTGCCTCACAGCTATAGGTTTTCTGGTTTGATTCTTGGTTGGGGTGGCTTTTGTGTGGAGTCTGCATCTCCTCCATGTGTTTGTGTGGATTTGCTCTGGTGCCCTGCCATTTTACAAAGACGTGTCTGCAGTTTTAATCCCTGCTGAAAATTGGTTTTGTTCTGTCCGCAGTAAAATTGACAGGCATTTGAATTTCAGACTTCAGGTTTCTGAATGTTTAATTCCTTGCATAATTGATGGTGCGGTGGTAGTATTGTTGCCTCACAGCTATAGGTTTTCTGGTTTGATTCTTGGTTGGGGTGGCTTCTGTGTGGAGTCTGCATCTCCTGCCTGTGTTTGTGTGGATTTGCTCTGGTGCCCTGCCATTTTACAAAGATGTGTCTGCAGTTTTAATCCCTGCGTCGCTACTGAAAATTGTTTTTGTTCTGTCCACAGTAAAATTGACAGGCATTTGAATTTCAGACTTCAGGTTTCTGAATGTTTAATTCCTTGTATAATTGATGGTGCAGTGATAGTATTGTTGCCTCACAGCTATAAGTGTTTTGGTTTGATTCTTGGTTGGGGTGGCTTCTGTCTGCATCTCCTCCCTGTATTTGTGTGGATTTGCTCTGGTGCCCTGCCATGTTACAAAGACGTGTCTGCAGTTTTAATCCCTGCGTCTCTGCTGAAAATTGTTTTTGTTCTGTCCGCAGTAAAATTGACAGGCATTTGAATTTCAGACTTCAGGGTTCTGAATGTTTAATTCCTTGCATAATTGATGGTGCAGTGATAGTATTGTTGCCTCACAGCTATAGGTTTTCTGGTTTGATTCTTGGTTGGAGTGGCTTCTATCTGCATCTCCTCCCTGTATTTGTGTGGATTTGCTCTGGTGCCCTGCCATTTTACAAAGACGTGTCTGTAGTTTTAATCCCTGCGTCTCTGCTGAAAATTGTTTTTGTTCTGTCCGCAGTAAAATTGACCGGCATTTGAATTTCCAACTTCATGTTCTTCAGAATACATAGTAGCACAACCTTTTTTTTTTTTAGCAATTTTCGAAGTTTATAAGATGAATATTTTAAATTTGTCCCTATTTTTGGGACTGTATTCCCCATTATTGGCTTCGTCCAGGTTTTGTGCTAAGGTTGACAGCTATGGCAAGAACTGAATTCACTGAATATGTTTGAGGGCTGTATTCCCTCATTACTGGGTTTGTCCAGGAGTTTTGTACTAAGAGGTTGACAGCTATGGTGAGAACTGAATTCACTAAATGATAGCCATTTAAGTTTCAGTCTTCCTCTCTTTACAAAGCAGCTGATGTGGCGTAGTGGTATGTTACTCTGCCTGTTTTTTTGCTCAGGGACCTTGGCAGTAAAATATATGGTGGCAACACAACATTTTATTCTAGCAACTTTCCAAGATTATACAAGCAATGTTTAATGTGTCCCTGTTTTTGGGCTTTTGACCCCCCCCCCAATACATTTTGGCTTTTTCCAGTTTTCTTGAGCTGCGAAGTTGAGATGCAGTTGAGTATTGAGTAGATTTTACAAGGAACTGAGAGCTGCAGGGGAATAGAAGTTTAGTGCTTTGCTAAGTTAATACTATAGCACAACAGGCTGTGTGCTTGCTTTTTGATGCAGAAGGTTGTGGGTTCTACTCCCACAAGGGGTAGATGCTGCCGTACTGAGAATGTTCTCCTTGGTGAAGATACTAACTATGAGTTCATTATCAGTTTGCCATCCATTTCCTCTTGCAATATTATTACTAGCTTATCATTTTTTTAATGTAATATAGGCAATTTATTCCTGAGGGGCAACAGACACTTCATTTTTCGATGAAACCATGAAATATAAAGGTGATTGCTAGCAGCAACCGCTTCATTAGTTACAGATTTCTTTAATGTGGAATTATTTAGATGACTGACTTCAGAGATTGTGCATATTTACTGATAATGGACTGTAGAATTGTGCATATTTACTGATAAAGGTGGACTGTAGAATTGTGCATATTTACTGATAATGGTGGACTGTGGAATTGTGCATATTTACTGATAATGGTGGACTGTGGAATTGTGCATATTTACTAATAATGGTGGACTGTAGAATTGTGTATATTTACTAATAATGGACTGTGGAAGTCTGAGTAGACTTTTTTATGATAAATGTTCTCAACTGGGCAGTTTTGCCATTATGGGTGCATATGGTTTGTTTCATTGCTTACTGGAAAAAATGTTCAAAACAAATTTAAAACACCCTGTAACAAGTGTACTGTATTGTACAAGGAATATAATTTTAGTACAATGAGGAAGGTGTATCAGAGCACATGTATGTTTCATATGCAAGGAGCCTATGATTCAAAAACAGCCCAAAATTAATCTTTATCTGCCACTGGCAAAATGTATTTTCTTTGAATGTGGGTTTCAATGCTGTTTCAATGAATGTGAGTTTCAAGGGCAGAGAAGTTTTAATGCTAAGTTTTCATTGTGAGACTGCATTGCTTTGTTTAACAGATGACTTAGTGTTTGTGCTGTAAAATAAAAAATAAAACTTTCAAATGAAGTCCAACTCATCATAGAAGTAAAGCAGTATACACATTAGTGTTTATGGTAAATGGAGTGAAATAGCCAAGTATAATGGTTCATTGGAATGGCTGCAGAGGCTCCATTCAACCATTATTTTGTCAGGGGGGAAGGGCAGCAAACTCAGACAGGCCCAGCTGAACTATACCTCCCAATTGTCCAGATTTTCAAAGAATGAATAGATTTTTGCTTCTTATTTTTGGTTTGTTGTTCATAAAATTTGTAGTTTTAATTCCTAAATGATTTGCCAGAAGTCACTCTAAGTTTCAGACTTCATAACCTTCAGAAAAATGCATGTTAAAGTAAGAGCTGTTCTATCAACTGTCTCAATTTATACAAGAGCAATTTTAGTACTGTTTATATGTGCCCCAATATATTTGGCCTTGTTCAGATTTACTGCATTAACAGGTTGAGAGGTACATGCAAATAAATTGCTTTATAGAATTAGGCATAGCCAACCTCTCAACTGTCCCCAATTTTGGCTCAAAATGTTGCTCTTCCCCTTATAATCCCTCCATAAAATAGCAATTTTGGAAGAAAACATGGAGGGTTTACAATTAAGAAATAACTGTAATAATCAAAGTTATAGATTACTTGAAATGCATGTAGATTCTTTTATATTTTGTCAGCTGCTCAAGGTAGCAGTACTAATATTAAAGTGTCCCTTCTTTGACAGGTAGCAGCTGTATTGTGTGTCTATTTTATATTTTTGCATCAGGTTTTTGTACATTTTTCATAAAATTGTGTTTTTTGGCAAATTAGTGACATCACTAAAGACTGAAGTTAGAAAATGACAGACATTTGAATTTCAGATTTTATACCCTTCAGAAAATTCATACTAATGCAAGACCTATTCTATTATCTTTCTAAGTTTATTAGAGCAATATTTAAAAATTGTCCTTATTGTTGGGCCTTTGTCCCACTTCTGTGTATGGCTTTGTCCAGATTTCTTGCTCTTGAGGTTGAGAGGTATGACAAATGTGTCAGGGCCATCACAGTCAGCCAGAGAGATTTCAAATTGTGACATGCTTGTTGCACCCCACTCCCCCATGTAGTGACTCTGGATGTGTCCAAGCAAGGCAAGGAGAAGTTGTATCTACCTTGGATGGGGAGGACACACTGCATAAGTACTACAGTGGCTTTTCATCTGTCCTTGATTTTGCAGAATGGTCTGGTTTCTGTCATATTTTTGTACTGTTGATTTATGCTTATTACTCAAAGTGCCTGTTGCTCTGTGTTTTAAGTAGCAATGCTTTAATGACCATAAGGTAAGCTTGTCTGAGATCGTAAGGTGCAAGTAAGCTTTAATAAGCATACTGTTAAAGAATTGCCAACATTGAAAGCCTTTTGTTGTTGCCATGCAGAGAATACTTGACTAGATAATGTATAAGCCTTGGGTATTAAAGGACAGGATTCCATTATTTTAAAAAGCTCATTACACTTGTTGGAGACTTCCAGTCATCTCTACAGACTTTACCCGTAAACTAAACAGAATGCCAATCATGTGTGGTCCATAACCTGTACAGTAATCCTTTAAGCAATGTATCTTGAGCTTGTTTCTTGTTTGCTTTTCGTTTTTACTTTTATCATGTTTTCCCCATGAAACAAGTTGTCAGGCAGCAAGTCTTTTGGATAAGAAACATTTTTACAAGTGGGGGCATCACATAGATTTCTACTTTCAGCATGTTACTTGGTACTTTAATAAAGCTGAATATATTATAATTAGGACTGCAGTGCAAGGAGAAGTGGTTTGAGTTGAGTGCTTCTGGTTTTCTTATACTTGATTTTGACTGGCATTCCAGTAATGTATTTAAAAAGTAATTTATTTTTTCATGCCTCACAACCTTTTGATTCCATCTAGATATTAAGTAAGCTGTCATGCAGCCAATGCATTGAAATATTTTTATTCTTCTACACTTATTTTTGTCTTGATTGGACTTTCATAATGATGGTTTGCCACCCAGGGCAGCGTATTTAATTAAAGTTAGTTTTTTGTGGTTTTGTGCATAGCTCCTCCCCTTTCTGGTTGACCACACCCCTCCCCTTGACCCCACCCATTCAGCTGTCTCCTGCAGCCCCCCTGTGATTTGAAGTCACCAGCCACCACTGCTACTGTCCAACGATGTCCCAAGGTCTCTTATCACACTTTCGGTGTTAAGTAGACTACCACCTATGTGGTAGGTCATGGGTACAGAGTTTTTACCAAAGGGGATGACAATGCACTTTTTGGCATTGAGCTTGAGGCCATGGCATTGACACTAGGCATTTGTCTCCATGAGGCCCTTTTGTAGGATGTCCACATTGTTAGGAGTTTCAATTATGGCTCCTAATTTGGAGTCTTCTGCGAACTTTGTTAGCCAAAGACCTTCTGGTTAGCCTGTACTACAGAAAAGTAGATACCAAACAAGACAGGACCCATGATGGAACCCTGTGGTACTCCACTTGTCACTGGTCTAAAGTCGGATTTGGAGTCTGCTACTTTCACAGTGTGAGTTCTGTCAGTGAGCCAGTTGGCAACCCATCTTGTGACATAGGGATTTATACCTAGTTTAATGAGTTTGTCCATAATTCCAGAGTGGGGGATGGTGTAAAAAGCCTCGGTGAGATCTAGATAGGCTGTGTGAACCACCTTACCCTCTTCTACGGCTTTGCTAGATGCTATCCTCCAAAAAAAGTAAGCCAATCTGGTGGTCCCCTGCAATAAGCAAACTCTACAACAAAAGAAAGAAACTGTTGCAAAAAAGAGTAAAATCCCATGATTGGAGGAACTCCGTGGTCAGCCTCAGTAAGAAGCTGAGATCCCTCATAAAATCCTCCAAAGCTAGTTATGAAAACAAAATCGACACTGATTCTAAAGATAACCACAAAGCATTCTATAGCTATGTCAAGAATCTCAATGGCAACACTCAAATCTGCTCTGAGTTACAGCACAATGGCACTAAATTGACAGAACCAACTGATGTTGCCGACATCCTGGCAGATGGGTTCATTGCTAACTTTACCCCTCTCTCATCCACTAAAGGGCCCATCTGTATACCAGAAAAATGCAAAGTACCTGTAATCATGGCTGCACAGGTAAAAAACACACTCTCTAAAGCCAAGAACACAGCATCCATGGATAGAAAGGTGCTGTTGATTCATTGAATTGTTCATTGCTTTTTCTGTATTTTAAAGTGTTTTGCATTGCTGTGGACTTGTAGTGTCTTATTTTAGCTTGTTTTGGATGTACATTGTCTTAAATCACCTTATTAGCATTAACTAGCTAGCTATTTAAATTACCGGAATTGCACTGCACTTCATACACCTTTTTTGTATGTTTTTACATTAAGAGGATGGAGTTTATTAACCTAGTGCCAGTAGGTGATAGCCTGGTGAGTTTATTCACCTAGTGGCAGTAGGTGGTAGCCTGGTGAGTTTATTCACCTAGTGGCAGTAGGTGGAAGCCTAGCGAGTTTATTCATCTAGTGGCAGTAGGTAGTAGCCTGGTGAGTTTATTCACCTACTGGCAGTAGGTGGTAGCCTGGTGAGTTTATTCACCTAGCAGCAGTAAGTAGTATCCTGGTGAGTTTATTCACCTAGTGGCAGTAGGTGGTAGTCCACTGATCTTATTCACCTAGTGGCAGTATGTAGTAGCCTACTGAGCTTATTCACCTAGTGGCAGTGGATGGTAGCCTGGTGAGTTTATCCACCTAGTGGCAGTAGGTGGTAATCTGGTGAGTTTATTCACTTAGTGGCAGTAGGTGGTAGCCTGGTATGTTTATTCACCTAGTGGCAGTAGGTGGTAGCCTGGTGAGTTTATTCACCTTTTGGTAGTAAGTGGTAGCCTGGTTAGTTTATTCACCTAGTAGCAGTAGGTGGTAGCCTGGTGAGTTTATTCACCTAGTGGCAGTAGGTAGTAGCTCACAAGCTTATTCACCTAGTGGCAGTAGGTGGTAGCCTACTGAGCTTATTCACCTAGTGGCAGTAGATGGTAACCTGGTGAGTTTATTCACCTCGTGGCAGTAGGTGGTAGCCTGGTGAGTTTATTCACCTAGTGGCAGTAGGTTGTAGCCTACTGAGCGTATTCACCTAGTGGCAGTAGGTTGTAGCCTACTGAGCTTAGTCACCTAGTGGAATTAGATGGTAGCCTGGTGAGTTTATTTACCTAGTGGCAGTAGGTGGTTGCCTGGTATGTTTATTCACCTAGTGGAAGTAGGTGGTAGCCTGGTGAGTTTATTCACCTTTTGGTAGTAGGTGGTAGCCTGGTGAGTTTATTCACCTAGTAGCAGTACGTGGTAGCCTGGTGAGTTTATTCACCTAGTGGCAGTAGGTGGTAGCCTACTGAGCTTATTCACCTAGTGGCAGGACTTGGTAGCCTACTAAGTTTATTCACCTAGTGGCAGTAGGTGGTAGCCTGCTAAGCTTATTCACCTAGTGGCAGTAGTTGGTAGCCTAGTGAGTTTATTCACCTAGTGGCAGTAGATGGTAGCCTACTGAGCTTAGTCACCTAGTGGAAGTAGATGGTAACCTGATGAGTTTATTCACCTAGTGGCAGTATGTGGTAGCCTGGTATGTTTATTCACCTAGTGGCAATAGATGGCAGCCTGGTGAGTTTATTCACCTAGTGGCAGTAGGTGATAGCCTGGTGAGTTTATTCACCTAGTGGCAGTAGGTGGCAGTCTGGTGAGTTTATTCACCTAGTGGCAGTAGGTGGTAGCCTGGTGAGTTTATTCACCTAGTGGCAGTAGGTGGTAGCCTTGTGAGTTTATTCATCTAGTGGCAGTAGGTGGTAGCCTGGTGAGTTTATTCACCTAGTGGCCATAGCTGGCAGCCTTGTGAGTTTATTCACCTAGTGGCAGTAGGTGGTAGCCTGGTGAGTTTATTCACCTAGTGGCAGTAGGTGGTGGCCTACTGAGCTTATTCACCTAGTGGCAGTAGGTGGTAGCCTGGTGAGTTTATTCACCTAGTGGTAGTATGTGGTAGCCTGGTGAGTTTATTCACCTAGTGGCAGTAGGTGGTAGCCTGGTGAGTTTAATCACCTAGTAGCACTTGGTCGTAGCCTGGTTAGTTTATTCACATAGTGGCACTAGGTGGTAGCCTGGTGAGTTTATTCACCTAGTGACACTAGGTGGTATACTGGTGAGTTTATTCACCTAGTGGCACTAGGTGGTAGCCTGGTGAGTTTATTTACCTAGTGGCAGTAGGTGGTAGCCTGGTGAGTTTATTCACCTAGTGGCACTAGGTGGTAGCCTGGTGTATAGCCTGGTTTATCGGAGCTGAGAAACACACAGGAAGAGCTACAAGTGTAGTTGTTTACTGACCAAAGGAGTTATTGTTCTGAGTTTTTAGTCCCTGTATACATTTGGCACATTTTGAAGTATCTGCTCATTGCACAGGGGCAGTTAGCATTGTCCTGTATAGTCACAATCACCTAGAAGGTAAACTTTTTCTATAGAAGAACCTCTGAAACTGTTCCTAATAATGTGGTGATTGTAGAGAAGCATATATTGAAAAGCACAGAGCAAGTAGTTGGCTCTTTGTAGTGCACTGCCACTTAAATTTAGTATTATTTTGCCTGGTCTAGTCTCTCATCCCAAACATCCCTTAGTTGCCTTCTTTTAACACCCTCTGCTCCATATCATTGTATTTCACCTAATACAGGACCTGAAATCATAGATATGTACCTTTCCAGTTTCTCAGCAGCCAATTTGGCAAACATGAATATCTTGGCACAATGTAGCAATTGTCATGCTCACTGACAGCCATTTAATCCTTAAAGAAACATATATAGTATGTGAGAGAGATATATACACAGTCACACTGGAGGCCAAGCTCTTGTATACAAGCACACAGAACAAAAATTAGGTTGTTAGAAACACACTCTACACTTACCACACATAGTGTGCTGCTCACATATACTCACCCTTATGCTAGGAACTTAAATGCAATCTTTCCAAATTCTGAAGACATCCCTGATTCTCCTCTTGGAAAAATTATCATCATCATACCAAAATCAGCACTAACCACTACACATTTAGCCACAGCCAGTCGATCCTCAACTAAAAAGCCCCTAAAGGGAGCCAAAATACTACTCAGGACTCTAGTCATAGGGACACCATTATGCAATATACTGATGTCCCACTCACCAGGCTGGACAAAGACAAAATAATGGTCAGTTGTGTATCAGGAATCAGTATCCACCAAGTTACACACTCACTCTGGTCACTGCACCACAGATACCAGAATGATTCAGTCATAGTCCATGTTGGTGTAAATGACCTGCTACATACCTCCCTAGAATATGTGAAGAGTGATATTACAGAGCTCTCAGACTATGAGCTACAGGCTGCTATGAGTCTAGCATTGAGTAGCAGTCTACCTTTACCAAGGATGATGCCACAATATGAATAAAAGATGATTGACTTTAATAATTGCTTTAGTTTCTGATGTCATTCTAAAGGAATGCAATATTTGTCACCATGTGGTTAAAAAAATGTTGTTTTGCCAAAATGGTCTGCACCTATCTCCTCTAGGTTTTGAATATTGGCTAAAAAAATATCCTCCTGCATGCAGCCTTTTTAATCAATGCCAAACTGACAAACCTTCCAACACTGCAAAATCAGCCCATGGGAATCCGAAGGTATTACTGCTCCATTCCAGAAGTTTAAACAATAAGCTCTACTCCTTCTGAGCTCTCCTTACCCTGGAAAATACAAACATTTGTGCAGTTACTAAGACATGCCCCCAGATTCAGCAAATGGCCATGCAGGAATAAGTTATTCCTGCATGGAAAGGACCATTCTTGTGCAGCACGGCAGCGCGCCATGCATATGCATGAAGGCACGCTGCCATGCTGTAATACATATATGGGGATGTGTATGGGCACAGGGAGCATGTTTGACAGCAGTGGTCTCACAATACACATGTCCCCTCCACACCAGATTTGCCTTACAGCAAATTAAAATGAGCGAGATCACTCGTTACACCTCCTAACCCATTAGAGTAAGAAATCTGGACAAAACCATAAGGGACAACTGCTAAACATTGCTATTACAAACTTAGAAAATTGATAAAATAACAGGTTTTGCATTAGCATGAATATTGCGAAGGTTATGAAGTCTAAAACACACACCTCAGAACCCATTAGAGTAAGAAATGTGGATAAAGCCATAAGGGACAACTGTGAAATATTTTGCTATTACTAACTTATAGAAAGTTGATGGAATAACAGGTTTTTTATTAGCATGAATTTTCTGAAGGGTATGAAGTATAAAATGCAAATGTTTGTCATTACTGTCAAACTTCAATCTGTAATGATGTGCCAGAGAGCCACAAGTTTATGAAAAATGGACAAAGAATATAAGACTAAAAAACGGACATACTGTGAAAAGTTATATGTCGTCAACATTTGCAAAGCACAGCCCTCAACAAATACATCTTTATTATTTTCACATCTGCAATAATGTTTAAGCGTAGCTGCACGGGTATGTCCATTGTTTAACTATGTTCAGCCTAACTTAAACGGCACAAGAAGTTAAATAGCAATAGACATCCAACATAAGCAGTAGTGCAATGGTGTAGTGGTTAGAGCATACACCTTGCATGTAGTCATTCACTATTCAGGCCTCACCAAAGCAACTTCCATTTTGGATGTGAAATCATTACAATTTTAATTTATTTGTATATTTATGTAGTAAGTATCTTATATTTCTCAACCAGCGTAGTGTATTAGGCCCAGATGTGAGGTGTCAGTGTAGTAAAGTTGTGAAACCCCCATATAAACACAAGTGCCCCACACAGTATATTGACACAAGAACAAATGTAATGAAAGCACATTGGGGGATGTCATGGAAGGTAAACAAATTTATAATATGTCAGGAATGATGAATCAATCCCATACAGGTTGTA
>NC_056727.1:649096721-649114221 GCF_019279795.1 Protopterus annectens | reverse complement strand
GCTCGAACAGGAAGGTTAGGGGAAGAAAATAAAGAAATGCCGCAGTATGGTAATTGGAGTACAACTGAGCAATTAACACCTATTAACTCACGGTGGGCAATCGACAGCAGCTAACAAGTTTGCTCGCAGCAACCTGCAGAACAGGATAGGAAAGGTGTCAGGTTGCAAAGAAAAGAGAACTGTCATAGCAGAGCAAAGCAAACCTGCAGTAGACTGGCCATAGAACACATTTCGCAAGATAAGCCAGGTTTTGGAAAGTACAAATGAAAGCAGGCTGCTGGATGCATGCCAGAAAATGGGTGGGGAAATGTTAAGAAATGTTAAGGGAAGGGCAAGAGGTAATCCACAGCAGCTAAATGTAATTCAACACCAAAGGCACCACAATAGCAGTACCTGTGGTAAAACACATAAGATACTCTGTAGCTCCGATTGTACATACACACCCTATGACATCATCAGTGTTCACAGCACAATAGTATAAAGTGTGAAGGCACCTCACACACACCTGTGTATTCCCAAACACTGCATCATTGGTGTAAAGAGACGGGGAACTTTTACAATGTACATGTTGGGAGCTGGTATATCTGTGATTCATCACCATGTGTTAGAGACTGAAGGTATTGTGGAGGATGATGCTGACAACAACCGCAGGCCCCGGAGGAGGAGAAGAGTGTTCAGACCAAGGGTAACCTACCAGGGGCTACATGATCTGGAGATAGTAGAGCATTACAGGGTGGACAGGGACATCTTACAGCAAATAGTTGAGCTGAGCCGGCCACACTTGAGATCTAGAAACAACAGAGGGGAACCCATCCCAGTGGACATGAAGGTATGTGTAAGCTTACGAATACTAGCCACAGGTACCTTTCAAAGGCCAACTGGAGATATAATGGGGATCTCACAGGCATCAGCATCCAGGGTACTACACCAGTTCCTGGATGCCTTGTTACCACATGCCAATGAGCATATATACTTCCCCCGAACTCAGGAGGAATTGGCCAGCAATATGCATCTCTTCCACCATGTGGCACACTACCCGGAGGTACTGGGTGCGATAGACTGCATTCACATACATATCAAGTCACCACCCGGTGAGCATGGTAGGCGTTACATAAACCACAAGGGATACCACTCCATCAACTGCCAGGTCGTGTGCAATGCCCAGGGCATTATCATGGATGTGTGTGCTGGCAGCCCTGGAAGCTACCATGACTCCCACATCTGGCATGCCTCACAGCTGTATCAGGTATTTGTCAGGGGGACATCCCACATGGCCACCTTGTGGGGGATGCTGGCTATTAACTGGAGCCATGGATGATGACTCCCATCAGAAATGCACACACACCCACGCAAGAACACCATAATGAGGCACACGCACAAACCAGAATCATCATAGAGCATGTGTTTGGGATGCTGAAATCACACTTCCATTGCTTGGACATATCTGGTGGAGCCTTGCAGTACTCTCCAGGCACGTGTGCCCACATCTTCATAGTATGTGCCATGTTACATAATATGATCCTGTGGAAACAGCTGCAGCAGGGACATAATGGTGAAGGCCCTCACAGCCCATGGCAATTGCCAAGGCCATCACAGGCACAGAGGGATTCAGACCATGAACACCCTGTGCCAGCCCCAGTAGGCAGATGGAGGCATGCCCAATATGCCCACACCTTGGCAAAGAGGGAAAATATAGTACATACACTGACAGTGTAGGCCCCTATGGACTGACACACCTCTCCACCTGCACACACAGTAAACTGTATGGCACACACACATGACCACCTGTAAATTGTAATGTATAGGTGGCCTACTCTGTGAATCCTACATAGGCAGCCCTCAACCAGTGCACACACAACAGCTATTGGAACAAGGAATGTCAACACCTGAACAGTACACGCACCTAACAGCATATGTTGATACTGTATGTATAGGTTCCTAGGTACATCGGTAGGCACATGCCCGATTGTCAGAGGCCATTCATCAACCGAGGCAGTGTCTGCTGTCACCACCACATTAATTAACCAACTGTCCCTCAGTGGAGCAGAGCCACTTGCGGGATCCATGTGTGTAATCACTGTTCCCCACACACTCTGCATGGATTCCCTGGTGTGTTAATGAGGGGCTCCATATAATGTAATCAGGAATGTAGTGGCAAAGCATGGGGAGTACCCATGACAGGTATCTGTCACCCCAGTATGCTCCACCTATGGTTGTGTGTAGGTGTAGCACATTACAGTGTGTGGCTCACTGTGACATACATTCCCAATGCTGGAGGACATCCATTAAACATCACGTGGACATACCATTAATAGGTCTCATCCATATGTAAACTAACTGAGTTACACATTTGATTGCAGTATGGAGTAACAGCTGTAGTGCAGTCCACATACAAAACACCATAACACGTGTACAAATCCCAGATGCCCAAGTGGTAAATGCACTGACTGTCGTGCATGTTCCCGGTTCCACGTCCTGCAAGGGACGTTACGTAATCCTGAAGGCATGAATAATGGATGTTGGATGCAGGTAATCAGATCAGGTTTAGCACATGTTAGCGGGATTATGTGTTGGCAAGTGTTGGTAAGCGTCGTTTAAACATGACTATACGGATATGTGCGAAACAGGGCTAAGCTTTGCTGAATATCGCACAGATCACGGTAAACGATGTGCAGAATAGGTGAAACTAGCATTATTCACCCCTGTACTAATAGTGCCTGCTCTGAAGGGTAAAACGACCACTGCCAGGAGTAGAACACTCAATCATGTACACAATCACCTAACACTAAGCTACCTGAGATGTACCAACGGCAGGTGTGTATTGTGACAGGTTAAAACACAAACGTGCAGTGTCTAGGAAACAGTATACACCACCATGTATACAACGAAAGGTGTATTCTTCCTCTCACTTTCTCTCTCTCTATATTTATATATCTATCTATATATATATATATATATATATATATATAGAATGGGTGATAGAGAGATATATGTTGATATATACGGATTCACCTATATCTGCAAATATATAGATAGGTCAATGACATGTACACAACCATGGAGGTACAAATAAATAGGATACTGCCAACTATCGAATGTGTCACATACCGACACGTGTAATCACGAGGCTTAAAGACTTAAAGACCACAGTACCAGAACACTAGAACCGCATGTAATATTATCACAATGTTAAGGGACATTTAGTTATCTCTGCCGGTGCTGCGGTCCAGGTAGGTTACTGTGCTCAACTGTGTTTGTGATTGCTGTAGTCTGTGTATGTGTGTGTTGAGGGTGCCATGTGCATTTCCATGGGACTGTAATGTGTGTGTGTGTGTGTGTGTGTGTGTGTGTGTGTGTGTGTGTGTGTGTGTGTGTGTGTGTGTGTGCATCGTGTGTCTGTTAGTGCTAACTCGGAGGTAGATCATTACAGTAGGTGTGGTCATAGCTAGCCGTAGGCATACGGTTACCACCTGTCCCACTTTAAGAGGGACAGAAAAAATATTAAAAAGGGCAAATGTCCTAGATTGTAGGACATAATTATGTCCCATATATTATGTTATAGTTGCATTAAATAGTAATTCCTGTATCTAAAATACGTAAATGTTACATGAAACATGATAAGTAGCTAAAGTGCTACAAGAATAAGTATGTATTTAGGATAAAAGTATGTTCTATCCTGTGTACTGACCATGGGTATGTGTCGGCCTGTAAACACCGATGTGTGTCCTGCAAGTGTCCCACTATGGCCATTTGAAAAAGTGGCAACCCATGCCAAAGAGGTTCAATCACCAACACAACTGCAATGAGTGCAAATATCTGTGACAGAAATACATGAGACAGCTGTCATTTAGTAACATTCCCTTACATATCGATGTATTTCTGGAGGTATTGAAGTATCAACCTAACCTGCATGCTATATAGGAACAAATTAACAATGGCTCAATGTATAAGCCCGTAACAACCGTAGTTTCAGTCTACTAAATGATAGGTCTTCAATTAGGGAAGGAGCCCACACACATATATGGAATATGTAGAAATGCAGTCCCCACAAACCTGTATATGCTATGTACACCCATCTACATCTCCCCCACACCCGAAACAATTACAATACAGACTGTAATAACATCACAAACATCCACTTACTCAATTACATCTGCAGAAGTGTTAACATACCTTGTGAGAGACACATTTGTAATGGCGCCATGTGAAATTGTAGCAGTTGTATAATGGAACAGACGGTGATGTTACAGGTTTTGTTTGCAATAGTCCCTTATCAGATGGCTGAGATGACAGGTACACTCACATGTAGAACCACATACTCTAGCTGTCACACACAATCCACGGGGGACATGAATTCAAAATACCGTGTTTCTCCAAATAGCAGTTGCAATTCATCACAACAAAACACATACAGGCCGTCTCCCCAAAGGTAGAGCAAAAGGGCACTGCCCAAGTGGATAATTCAATTATACCCCACTGTTGCCACTTAATTGGTGAATGGAGTAGCTGCACAGCTGATGTGCATGTAATACTTTACTCAGGAATACCAACTGGTGGCAGGATACCACATGTTACAGGTATCGACATATATAAGGATGCCTTGCCATACATTCAAACTGTATGCTCATACCATAGAACCGTTTAAACAGTAAAGGTTTAAGAGAGATATTTACGAAGACTCGGAATGCTAACAAGGTATGTAGAACACTCAGTATGTTAGTGTATTTAGAGCCTGTTTTGTATTAACTAAAGTGTACGCAATGCATAAAGTGGGAAAAGGTATTATGTAGTGATGTCTTGTTGATCATAGTAACGCTTGTAGAAATTGTGTGTCCTGCTGTGGGCCACAAGGTAAACATCTCATACACCACAAGGGATGCTATATGAGGGCTTTAAACACAACAATTCCACACAACCCGCCCTCAGTGGTAGGGTTGGTCCAACAAGTACGTGCCATAGCAGGAGATAGTATATGTTGATATACTGTCACAGTAGGCATGTGTACGGGCATATAACAAGAATAACATGCCTAAGGTGGTCCTGCTGTGTGAGTATGCTTTGCATTATGGGATAATGTTTAAAATATGTGTAATGTACAGTATTGTAGGCAGATATGTCAGATATTTTACACAGCATAACTGTTATATCATGCAAACAAAAGGTATCGTCTATTGGCATGTACAATACACAATAACAGGATACATATGGCTTGTAGTCACAGGACACTGTAACAGCATGATAGCTAACTGAAATGGAAGAGCTACTCAATTATCCATGCACAAAGGACATGTAATAGCTTGACAGGTTCATAGTGAGGTACTATTCTGTCTGGCCAAGTCCATGTGTAAGCCCAACTACAGTGTTTTCACCAGTGGCACCTCCCTAGAGTAGTGTCCTGTCTGTGAACAGCAGAGCCATGTGTTACCTGCACCTGTGTACAGTGCAGCAACTGCAGTGATCCCTGGCGTACATGTGTGTCTCCCATCCACCCATCGAGGTATCTCATGTAGAGTGCTAGTGAGTGTCCCTGCTTGATGTACATAGGAATCATGTTCCAAAGCATGGTGAGTGTCTGGTACAGGAATGTATCCCTCAAGCATGTCCCAGTCATCGTTGCGTTTGTGCACATATCCATGAGCATGTTGCTCTCAGTGGCTTTTGCTTATGTTGCTTATGTGGAGTATATCCATAAATATTGTTGTGGACATGGGCCCTGTATGTTCAGCAGAGGTCACCACTTAGTATGCAGTATGCAAATGTGTACAGTCGTGGTGTCAGTAGTTGTGCCGCATACGTCATCCTTCGGAGGTCAATAATCCTCATGGTGTGTTAATGTTGTGGTATGTAAAGCTGTTGCTGTTCTGTAAGGTACACCCCAAAAGGGGTGTTGTACCCTTGAACATGTGTCATACGTCAGGAGTATAGAGGTACAATGGGTGCCTTTGTTCCAGCTACAAACCCATAACAGATAAGGGTGGCCACGTAGAAGGATATCCACGCCACATTGGCAATATGGTTATCAAAGGAGTGGGTGCTATATACGTGTGTACTAAGATCCCGTATAATGTCACATGTATGTAGGGGACTACCACCTATGTGATAGTCAGTGGGTGATTGGTGTAATCCAAAGGGGATGTCTATGCATCTTGTGTCATGCAGCTTGATGCCATGTTATCAACACCAGGTATCCGTCACAGTGACACCCTTATGGAGGGTGTCTGTATCAGCTGGTGGATCAATCAAGGCTCCTTGTTTGCAGTCGTCTGGAAACCTATTCAGGGAAAGTCCCTCTGTGTTAGCCTGTACCTCAGGGAAGCATATACCGAACATGAGGGGCCCTATGACCGAGCACTGTGGTATGCCAAGTGTAACTGAATTACAGTAGGTACTACGGTATGCTACCCTCATTGTGTGGGTCCTGTCCATGAGCCACTTTGCATAACAACTCAAGACGTAGGGGTCGATGTGCAGGTGGATGTGTATGTTGTCAATACCAGAATGGAGAACGGTGCTGAAAGCAAATGAGAGGACAATGTAGGTTGTGTGGACCCCCTTACCATCATCAACTACCCTGGTAACTGTATCAAAGGAGTCCACCAGGTGTAGGAGCCATGGTCTGGCCCTAACAAATCCAACCTGGGTGGCATCAAAGGTCTGGAGCCCACCAATGTCTCTGTGAATGACTTCCATGATGATGTGCCCCATAGCCTTGCAGAACAGTCCAGTCAGGCGTATAGGGCAATAGTCCCTCTGGTTCATTGTGGCACCACCTGTGTGGAGTGTGATAACTGTTGCTGTGTGCCATTCAGGGACCACAATGTCTGATACAAGGCTATTAGTGAATCTGGTGGCCAAGTGGGGAACCATGTCGTTCTGAGGTTTGTGTAAATCGCAGCCTGGGATGTTGGAGGGTCACATGGAGTCTGTGTTCCAGGCCTTAGAGAGTGCAGGTTGGAACTGCGTAGTTGTGACCGCAGAGACTCTGCATTGTTCCTGTATGGATTTTGGCCCTGTAGGGAGTGAGAGGGTGTAAAGTTAGCATTGAATCTATCTGCCAGGATGTTGCCAATATCAGTCGGTTCTGTAATGTTCCTGCCTAACCATCATATGTCAGAGCAGATGTGCGTATTGCCATCGAGTACTGACATATCTCCATAATGCTTTGTGGTAGTCCTTGGAATGTGTTGCAGTCATGTTTACATAGCTAGCTTTGGAGGATGTGATAAGGGATCCCGGATTCCTACTGAGGCTGACCAGTGAGCTACCCCACCCATGGGATTGTACTCCGTTTTGCAACAGCCTCCACCTTCTGTTGTACATTATGTCCATGGAACTGGACCCCCAGAGTGGCATCCGTTATCTGGTGGGTACCATCATGGCTCTGTTTGGGATAGCATGATCCATGCAGTCGTGTAAGTGCTAATGAAGTGCACTGGTGTATGTTTCAGCATTTGTAAGTACATTGTCCATCTGCACGGGTGTCATGACATTTACTACTGCTGTCATAAGACGTCTGAAGTAGGCCTTGTAGAAATCTTGTACTGTGTATTCCGTGAAGGGTGTGGTGCTGGGATGTGGATAACAAGGGTGATTAGCATATGTTCAGAAACTACCAACGAGGGGATAACCCCAGGTGTGAAACACCACTCATATGTTGGTAATGTCCATGTCTAGGATATTGTTGGCCTTGGTGGTGGTGTGTATGGGTTGATCCAGCCGAGTGGAGGTTATGAATCCCAGTAAGCGTTGTCTTAATGTGTCGGTACATGAGTAGGTATCCCAGTTAAGTGTGGGGTAGCGTCAGTCTCACATCAGTAGTACCTGTCTGAACCCTACTGTCCAGTACACCAAGAAGTGAGGGCCGGTAACCGTGGGGTATGTTGTAGAATCTGTAGCAAGTTACAATGTGTATAGCAGTTCTGGCCACAGTTAGTTGCAAGTGGATCACCTCTGATGCATTGTGCTAAGTAACCTGCCTGGAGGTGTGTACATCCTTGTGAAATATGGACACACCTCCGCCGTGGGTGTTCCGGTCCTGGTTACATGACTGAAAGGTGTGGTCTGCGTATAACCTGTTAGTGCAGGTGTGCTCTTCGGAGCCTAGAGGCAGGTCCCAGTCACTGCAGAGATATCGAAGGGGTCCATTATAAGGAGTGCCTCGCCTGAGTATGTTAGAGATGAAGATGTCAAGCATTGAGTAACATTACCCCAGGTTTTGCTTGCCTGTTCCTGTTCTGGTGGTGAATGTTATTGGAAACAGTCCACGACAGGCAGTATAGGAGCAGCAAGAGCCGTACATGTTATCTGTAATACCAGGGCTGGGAGGTGCAGGTCATCTGTGCCAAAGCATCATGTTTTGTTGACCATTGTCATTCAAAGCAGACAGATACTGGATGCCTGTGGAATGACAGCAGAAGCATAGGCAACTGTTGAAGTGAAACATTCAGCCATTGTACAGTGGTATCAGTCTGGATGAATGCAGAATGCTTCACAGGGTTTGGGCGATACCATCTGGGCAAGACCGGAGAGCTATTGCATGTCCCTGTACATGCAGTCCAGGAAGTTACATCTCAGGGCAGTCACACTAACATGGAGAATGACAGTCAAATTGTACCTGGTGAGGTGTGGCATGGGTGCATAGGTTATGTTGTGGATCCTGTTACCCAACAGCCAGATGTAAGTGACTATCGCCTTGTGTAGCCTGCTGAGTGAGACATCAGTGTGACTGCCTACAGACTCACCCATGACTGGTGTGTTGGGTATGTTATAACACCCTATTGGCTATAGTTGATGGGCACACGTGAGTCTGTGGGCTATAAGTAATTGGTGTTGTGTTTGGTAATGGGGGCTGCCTTTGTTGCCTACACAGAGAGTATGGAGAGGTTGTGCAAATGTGGTAGTCATACTATGTGTGGCCTGTGGTGGTGGAGATCTAGTGAGACTATGTGATGAGTGGGGTGTGTTGCAAACGTTTAATGTCCCCACATGATTGTCAGGTTCAGTCTGGGTTGGTGAGAGCATTACTCCCAGCATGGCTACATATATGCATCTCCCACAGGCTGTAGTGTCATATGTTGGGAGGTGAGCATTAACTGTGTACATGAGACAATTGCTCTATTGCCTCATGTTTGCCATATTCATCATATAGGCAGGCAATAACACTGGTAAGTGACACTTGGGCATGCCTGTATATTCAACCATGTCTCACAAGATATGTGAGGTACGTGTGTACAAAAGCTGTTGTACTGTAAGCAAGCTGAAAATGTAAGGACAGGCAGTGTACTTGCAAGAAATGAGTTGGAATGGGTGCTAGAGTAATTAGTAGCTCATGAAGTGCTTACATGTTCTGAACAAGTGCTGAGCATGAATATGCAATACAGATAGGGTGTTGGATAATATAAACTCACTGCAACCCACAAGTGGAGACGCCAGTCATAATTGGAGGCATTGCACTATTACCCTGCTGAGTATGGTCTGCAAGTCTATGAACCTTTATCAACGTAGATGTTAGCAGTACAGATGTAGATGACAGTACGGATGATTTCACACTGAATAGCATACCTGTGACAGGTCATAGGACATCATCACCTATACTGTGTTCCAGCTACACTGACTATACTAGATGTACCTTCATATGTCACAGGAGTGTTCTACCAGTGGCCTATTGACAGAAGCAACACTACAAACGGTGTCTGAGGGACATGTGCAAATCACACCAGTGGCAGCTACAGTAGAACAGGGTTAATGTTTTGTACTCCCCCCTCATTGTAGCCCATACCACACAGACAAATGGGAAGCATCTGCGTATGTAAGGATGTGAATGGCCATGACCTAAGAGCAATAGCTGTCTCAGTGTTGTGGACAACATACAGAATGGGCTTTGTGGGTTAGGTGCGTGACATACGTGCACAATCTGACAGCTGCTAATAGCATTGTCACCGCTAGGTGAATAACCCTGTACCCATTAACTACCACCTAGGCAGTGGTCAACATTATGTACACTGTGTGTAAGGGATGGTGCTGTGCAGTTCACTTCCCTGAGCTGGTGACATCTCCAGGCCTATTAGGTAGTCATACAAGGCACCCATGTCATGACAGGGTGCCATCCATGAGCATGGATATCATTGGACAGGCATACTCAGCACTCGGGTGACCAATATTGGATCACATATCACCTTTAAGGGGTATTGGCCATGCGTGGATGGGCGATACCAGCCTTCACAATCCTCACCTACACTATGCAGCATGCTGGCTACCTTGCATAAAGACGTGTGCTACACTGTGATGTTGGACATGCTACAAGTACATATCCTGATCTGAAAGACATAAGTCATGGACAGCCACCGTCCTACTACAAGGATCGCCACATACTGGACAGATCCCTGTGCCATACATGTTACATACTCCTGTCATACCATGCAACCCTGTCCATCAAAGCTGCACATGTCATCTCTGTCATACATGGTGCGATGACCGCATGGAAGATGTATCATTAACTGTCTGGATCAGTAATGTGGTACTGATGCACCTGGCGGTGGCAAAATGGCTGCAGGATACAGCTAGAAAACCTTGCCCGTACATGCTATAGTTGACAACCATCTCTGCGAATAATGTCTGGCTAGCCATTGTCCCATGTGTATCACCTGTGCAACACAGGCGATACGTGGCAGGATGTTGAACTGCTGTACAGTGCCGTGTACATGTATATGGCAAAACACATGCATGTAAAGGTTTCCGTGTGCATGTCTGCATTGTCACTGCTCATGTCCATTAAGGCAGTGTATGTGTTGATATGTGACATATACAAAGCATCAAGGTCAACAGCATTACTGTGGACACATCCAGGCATGTGCTGATAGGTAAGAACACTGGTACAGGCAAACAGACATGCCCACATCAAGACAGCATTCACATGGAGTATGAGCAATGTAATGAGGTGACACACATATCTGGTGATGATATCCAATGCACAACAGGTGTTACATGTGTGTGACACAAACACGTCAGTGTCATGACGATTTGCAAAAATAACTGTTCATATGTACTAGATTTAATACAAATGTATGTGCAGCTGTATCTCTGTACATTTCTGTGATACTGTGACCTGTCTCCATCATTATGTCTTCCAGATAATGCCTCGTTCACGCCTGCCAGCGTATAGCCACCTGTAGGATGATGCCCTCATACCGTACCTCCATGATAACTATGAGGTGTTGTTTAGCCATGTGCCACAGCATTCCCAGCAGCGTGGCAAACTGTGGCAGGAACTTCACAGGAGGGTTAATGATGTGGGTGGCCATAACTGCACCTACCAGCAGGTGCGCAGACACATCACGGACCTGATATGACATGCAAAACAGCGTGCCAATGCAATTGCCAGGGAACAAGGTGGAACAGGTGGTGGGCCACCAACCCAGCCCCCATTCACACCTACCGAAGAGCTACTGGCCAGCCTGGGGACACCCTTAGAACAGCATCCACAAACACTAGCTGCCATCGTGGAGGTGGGTGTCTCCCAACCACCAAGCCTGGAGTTGCCTGGTAAGTCACTACTGCACATATGACTATTATATCCCATTTAGTTGCATGTGTCACTGTACAATATGTAATGTAACGTCATATGCAAGGTATGTTTACACACATGGCGCATACTATAGTATGCTACCCTGTGTATGCACACATGTGCATACTATATGCTATTGTACAGGTGAATGTATTAAAATGCACAGTGCACCCTGTAGCTGTCATACAGTCATGGATAATGTTCAAACTGCTGTGTCACCCCTATACAGGTACCTCTGGCATGCCCCACAGACATCAGTCCGTTGCAGGTGAGACAGTTATCAGTATCAGGCATGTTAATGCATAGATCTATTTGACATGTGGCCAGTTAGCACATGTACACATAATGTATGGTCCAGTCACGATATACAGGTTGCATCTGTCATCAATCACACTGGCTACCCATGTGCAATATATACAAACTAAATGAAACACCGACATGAAACCACAGTATCTGCCATTGCTAGATGTGTGGACAGCTGTGCATACAGTGCTGGAGGTGTTGTTCAATGTAGGCATATGTACTATACATTGGAACAACACATGTGTGATACACAAACAGTACCACACAGTGAGCTGGGATATGGGCAGCCCACAGGATTCACCATTGTGTAATATGCCCCTGCAATGGGTGCACACATTGTGACGTGCCATCTGACATGTCCCAGACATGTAGTGTTCCAGCTGCAATATTGTCTCACTATCCCATAATACATACCCCACATACCAAACATACAACCCTTTGTCTGCATAACCCTGTGGACAGTGACGTATCTGACATCTATGGGTGTATGTTATATGGGACAAAACAGACATGTGAGATAGATGGCCATCACAAACATTTGACCAACACATGCTCACACATGGCCATGGAGGATGGCCAGAGACATGTAGCAACACACAGTAGATGTGATGTGTACACACCCTGTTGCACATTCAAGTCTGTTATGTCAGGTGGAAATGGAGTCGGAGGGCAGTGTAATGAGCACCATGGGGCTGTTTCACAGCCACTATTTTCACAAGATGAAGAGCGTGTATCCTCTGCTAGTTGGAACTCCAAGGATAGTAAAGATCTGGGTGACTTAACGGCTCTGGTTAACATGTTGTTAACCAGAGTGGATCATCTAACGCAAAAAGTACAAAATTGCATTGAGAGGAGCCCATCTTCACAGCAAACAGGTTCCACTGGGCTTCCTATTGTTGTGACAACTCCAAGAACATGAATGGGGAACATACAACAGTCGCAGGATGTTAATGACGCACAGGGGATTTCAAGGCAGCCCGAAGAGAGCCGAAACATAGTAGGAGATTTAAACTGCACTAACGGGCATCCTAATGGGGAAAGAGAATCAGCGTCTATTCCTACCATGGCCAATTTTCTTTCAAAAAAAGATTTTTTTGCCACTGCCAGTAACTTAACTGATGCTCCAAGTGACCAGGAGAACTTGGTGAGTACTTTTTCTGATAAACTAAATACCTTTGATTTTAAACTATTTCGATGCAGGAAATTACAGTTGGTGGTTTCTTACCTTCAAGAATGCATTGGCAAGAAAATAATTCCTAAGGGCTTGCGCCAATGGCGATATCCTACTGGTTTAATCAATAATTCAGTTTTTCATCAAGAGTTGTTGGCCCTATTTGACAAACAGGGCTTTGAATTTTAGCATCTTTAATAAATTACTACAGTTCTGAGATAAACAGTCTACAGGAAGACTTGATACAACTCGGGTCTTTCTTGCAACAACATCCTGATTTTAGTAGATACAAGTATGATTACTTAAGGATCCTGTTCAGTATTGAAGCATCTATTTCTAAGCTACTGTTGAATAAGAAATGTAAAATTGACAGGGACATCAAGGATTATGGCAATAAAAAGGCCTACCCCCCTCCTCCCCCAGGACAAACTGGATCTTGGGGGATCAATGATGCTCCTGTTAACAACTCTCCACTGGTGGTTCAAGACAATGCTTTGAACCAAGAGAGGGTGCCTGTGCAGATGAGTGAACGTATCAGGAGCCATGTTAATAATACAAGTGGCAATAATGTACATTTTCATAATCAAAACCAAATGGATCAGTCCTTAAATGAAGTTGAAAACAACCAGGGTTTTTCCAGGGCCAGAAACAGGTCGAATGTAACGTCGAACAACAACAATACTACGTCGAACAACAGGGGGAGAACACAAAGGAGGAAAAAAGGGAATCAACACAGGAGATGAATACCACCCTAATAAGTGGACCTAATGTCCTCACAAGTAAACAAGGGGACTTTAAAATCTACAATTACACGGTGTTAAAGGTGGAACAAACATTGATAGAATTTTTTTCCAAAGGACTTTCATTTGTCCCTGACAAAAAATGTAATCTTGTTAATACCATCATAGACTTGAAGTTATTTGTGCGCAAATTAAATCTTGCCTTCAGTCTGGGTAACACACCTACACTACTTAACACCTATAAAGTGTCAAGCATTTTTAATCCCCCACTATATGGAGTTTTAAGTATTTTTGAAAAGTTGTGTGAGATAGATTTAAGGTCAATGGTTAACTCAAATGTGTGTTCTAAAATAATGAAAAATAACGTTTCTAAGAATGAGTTAGATTTCATTTCCCTCCTTAATGAATGTAAAATAAGAGTCATGATGCCCGATAAGGGAGGGGGTCTTGTTTTCATGGACGAATATTTTTATGATAGTAAGATGTTTGAACACCTAGAATCAGGAACTTATTTGAAGTCGAGCCTTAACGAAGTACATGTAGCCTACAGAAAAATTAGGGGTGTACTAGATGATTTGTTCTTAGAAGGGAGCATTGATTGTGACATCTTACACTATTTGACCATGCCAGCCCCCAGAATCCCAACCTTGTTTGGCACTCCAAAAATTCATAAGGATTTGATCAACCCCCCTTTCAGACCAATTGTGGATGGAAGGGGATCCATCACTTATTCATGCACCAAATTTGTGGATGGTATTCTTAAACCCCTATTAAAGGATGAAGTACAAATTTGCAAGGATTCCTGGGGCTTTTTGGAACATATTAACAAGATTGAGTATGAACCAGGCCTTATTTTTCTGGTTGTGGATATCAAGGATTTGTACACGGTAATTCCTCATCAGTTGGGAATTGAGTGGACAAAAAACTTTATGTTGTTTAAAAAGGCAACTAATGAGCAAATGTATCTGGTAGAAATTCTTTTGGACTTGGTGTTATCAAACAACTTTTTGGTATTCAAGGATCAGTTTTTTCTTCAAAAAACGGGAATAGCCATGGGGTCCCCCTGCGGGTGTAGCTTTGCAAACAGTGTTTTGGCATACTGGGAACGTGAATGGCTGTTTCAAAATGAGATGTATCAACAAAATGTCACTTGGTACATTTGATATCAAGATGATATGTGTTTCTTTTGGAAAGGGCAACCAGAAGAGATACCTGAATTTATTAATAGCATTTTGAAAATGTCTAATTTTCTTCAATTCACTTACAGTGTAGGGGTAGATGAGATTAATTTCTTGGATGTCAAATTAAGTAAGGATAAGAATAATAACAAATTTAAATCCATGATCTACAGAAAGCCCACTTATTCAAACTCTTACCTCCATTTTTCTAGTAGCCATCCCTTTCACCAAAAGAGAAGTGTGGTGAAGGGGCAATTTGTCAGAGCGGCAAGAATGGTTTCTGAAAAACATGATTTTATTAGTGAATGTGAAAACTTATGTAAAATGTTTTCCATGAGAGGGTATCCAGACACTTTAGTAAAAGATATTATCTTGGAAGTACAGATTAAAAGAGAAACAGGGCACTTTAGACCCCTTCTGGCAGGGGGAACATTACAAGCAAAACAAAAGGCCAACACAGGGAATATGTTCCCTATCAACTTTCTCTTTACATATTGTACAGAGTTTCACATAATTAGGGACATCATTTACAAGAATTGGAGCATTCTAGTGGAGGACCAGGCATTGGTTAAAGTGGTGGGACACTGTCCAACATTCACATATAGACGAGGGGTTAATTTAAAGAACCTTGTTGAAAAGAACACAACTAAAATTAAAGTGAACAACATGAGTATGGCTAAATGTGGTAGGTGCCCCCAGTGCAAATATATTCTACCTGGCAATAAAACTAATATTAATGGTAGAACTTATTTTATCAATGACAAGTACAATTGTGAAACTAAAGGAGTAGTGTATGTGGCCTTGTGTAAGAAATGTCCCTCCTTTTACATTGGCAAAACAGAGAGGTCATTAAAGAGAAGAATCTATGAACACCTGTATGCCATAGGGAGAAAAGACTTGACCAATGCACTGGCAAAGCACACTTGTGAACATCCTGAACATTCCTTTCTGTTTTCCGTTGTTCACCAGGTTAAATCTCACATTAGGGGTGGTCCATGGCAATTAATGTTGGAAGCACAGGAGGTTTTTTGGCAAATTAGAACTTTCGCACAGGTACCCCCAGGTTTAAATGAGTATGTCTCTATAAAAAGCATTCTTAAACTAAAAGCACTGAAGAGATGAGTTTCCAAATTGTAACTATTATTATTTTTATGTATATTATATATGAAGGGAACATACATATACATATGTATATGTACTTTTCATGTACATGGATACAACAATGGTTATAATAACAACTTTTGGTTCCTTTCTATTTGGATATAAATGTCACCATTACCAAGTGACTTATGTATTGGTTAAACTTGGTAGGTAATATGCACATTTACATTTATATTTATTTATTTATATCTACATATATATATATTTTCACTTTTTATTGTTATACTTTCTTAGGAGTTCCGTATTTTAGTCTAGCGTATTGTAGTTTACTGTGTTTGATTAAATAACTGATCAAATAATTGATACACTTGATAGGTTTGAAATACTTCATAAACTCATAGTTTATTTATTTGCTAGCTGTTTATTTAGAAAACAGAAAATATAGGTTGTTTTGTTTTGTCTTGTTTTATACTGTGCAATGAGTGGGAAAGTAAATAACTGCTTGTATTAATAGGCATTAGCCCTTTAAAATTTTAGCTTTTAGCCAGCCAAGTGGTTAATGAATTTGAATTTTAATTGTTTTAATTAGCACATGTATATTTTTTTATATATAAGGTACTGCTGTGATTAACATATTGTTTTAGTCTGAAGAAGGCTGAGGAATAACTTAGCCGAAAGCGCTTACGTTCAATAAACAGCCCGTGCTTTGCTGAACTAGTCCGTTTTTCACTTTTTGGAGTGTTTGTGGGTTACCCTGCTGCACATTGTCCACACATGGTTCAACTATAGGCTTTGATGAATGGTTATATAGTTGATGTGGAACACTGGACATCCTAAAAGCCTGTGCACAGCTTGTGGAGGTGTAACTTAATTCGACCATATAAGATGTGTTGAACATCATGACTGTGTCATAGCATGACAGTAGTCACCTGTACAGCTTCCACAGACATAGACACCACATCAGGCCACAGATAACGCACATTTCCCTTGCTGATGTTGGACATCACTGTCAGCCATGCACCTCCTGTGTGTGGTACATAAATGTCATGTGGGACATGGTGTATTGACAAGTCTGCCTTGTGTGGACATGGTTGCCAGGCAGCTAAGACATTTTAGTAGTTGTGCATGGGTGTCATCCATAGGTCTTCCAGTGACCTGTCACATGACACAGCATGGTTTAGTGTGTATACAATTCAGCGACGTGGGTCACAATCCACAGTAGTTATGTAATGTGTATGCATGCAGTCATAGCTATGCACTGTGTGAGTATTCCACACTGTATAGAAATATAGATGCCTCATGATGCCATGCAATGGCACAGTGTCTGTATCTCACACTGTATAGCAATGTAGACACCTCATACTATCCTTCAATGCTCATGCACATCTGCTAAAAGTGCATTCTATCTGTAGGGCATGCAGACAACACTGCAATGTGTCCCAAC
>NC_056727.1:649085171-649090171 GCF_019279795.1 Protopterus annectens | reverse complement strand
ACAGATGCACAGGTACACAGACATGCACTTTATCATACACACACACACACATGAAAACTCATACACACACTGACAATACAGGATTCACAAGATGACACGCATTTATATAACCACTTGTATGTATGCAAATACATACACACACAAAAACACAGTCAGCCACCCATACCTACTTCAGATAGAACAACCACCCAAAAACACATACATCCTTTCAGCTGCATTCATATCTCCAGACAGGAAAACACGTAGATGCACAGACACACAGGTACACGTGTGCACCCAAACACTTACACATACACACCCACAAATACTCTCACAGACTACCCAACATCAACATACACACAGACACACAGACACACACAGACACATGCACATGTACATTGCAAAATCACAAGATGCTATACATAAATCGTCACTCACAAACCCACACACACAAACACACACACACTATTGACTTTACAAGATACTACCCATTCATTGAATAAATCACCCACATACCCCCCACCACACACACACACACACACACACACACACACACACACACACACACACACACACACACACACACACACACACACAGTCAGTAACCCATAGTTATCTCTCTTGTTGCGACCACCCAGACATTTACATGCAAATGCACACATACATTCAGCTACACATGGATAAAATTACTAACTCGCACACCAACTCACATGCAAGTGTCCATGCACACACATGAACACATGTGCTCTCACACACTACCCACCATCCCCATACACACATAGAAACATATACACATACATTACAGAATTCACGAGATGCTTTATATTCATTTACAAATTCTCTCACACACACACACACACATTCACACATAGACATAAACACATAAACACAGACAATACAGGAGTCACAAGATGATACACATTCATAGAATCACTTGTATGTATGGAAGCGCATGTGTGAGGTAGGTACACACATTATACACACACACACACACACACACACACACACACACACACACACACACACACACACAAACAAGGTCAGCCACTCATATGAACCTCAGAAAGTACAACCACCTAATAAGACACCCATCCTTCTCAGCTGCATTCATATCCCCAAAGACAGGCAAACATGTAGATGCACAGACACACAGACACATGCGTAAACAGATAAGAACTCACTCAGACACACCCACACATATTCTCATAGACTACCCAACTTCCCAGAACACACACAAGATGCTATACATTGGCACTCACTCACAAACCCACACCGATACACACACACACACATACAGATACATACATACACACTACTTGACATCCTCATATGCATATGGTCACACACACACACACACACACACACACACACACAGTCACACTCACACAGTCACACTCACACAGTCACACACACACACACAGTCAGCCATCCATACCTACCTCAGATAGAGCAACCACCCGAAAGCACAGACATCCTTTCAACTGCATTCATGTCCTCACAGACAAACAAACCCATAGATGTACAGACAGAGATGCAAACAGACACACATACACATGTACACACACACACACACACACACGCATGCAAACACACACACACACTATCCAGCATCCCCATACACACATACAAATGCAATTACATTACAAAATTCACAAGGTGCTATATATTTATAGAATCACTCACTCACACAAAAACACACATGCATGGGCATGCCATGCACACACACACACACACACACACACACACACACTACCCAGCATCCCCATACACACATACAAATGCAATTATATTATAGAATTCACAAGGTGCTATATATTTATAGAAACACTCACCCGCACACCTACTCACACAAAAACACACATGCACAGGCACACCGTGTGCACGCACACACACACACACACACACACACACACACACACACACACACATACACACTACTTGACATCCTTATATCCGCACACACACACACATGCACACACACACGCACACACACTCACATGCATTACAGAATTCACAAGATGCTACATATCCATATAATCCCTCATGTACAAAACCCCACTTGCATGCGCACACACACACACACACACACACACACACACACACACACACACACACGAACATACACATGCACACACACACTCAGATACACTACCCAACATCCCAATATATACAAACATACACCCAAATGCACATACACACACACACACAGACACACAGAACACAGACTTCAGAAGATGGTACACAATCACAGAATCATTCACTGACTCAGTCACACTCATTCAGTCACACATACACATTCACACACATACAAACACGCACACACTGACATTACAGAATTTACAAGTTACTACGCACACACACACACTGACATTACAGAATTTACAAGTTACTACGCATTTATAGAATCACTCATCCATACACTCATGCACACAAACATTACCCAACATCAGTATATCTACAAACATACACACATACACACAAACACAGATACACACACACACACATGCATTACAGAATTCACAAGATGCTACATATTCATAGAATGTCTCATGTACACCCCCCACTCGCATACACACATGCACGCGCACACACACACACACTCAGATGCACTACCCAACATCCCAATATATACAAACACACACAGAACACAAACTTCTGAAAATGTTACACAATCACATAATCACTCACTGACTCACTCACATTCACTCATTCACACACACATACAAATACAAACCCATTCACACAAACACACACACACACATGCACACACACACACACACATACACTGACAATACAGAATTTACAAGATGCTACTCATTTATAGAATTCCTCATCCTGACACTCACGCACACAAACACTACCCAACATCAGTATATCTATAAACATACACACACACACACACACACACACACACACACACACACACACACACACACACACACACACACACATGCATTACAGAATTCACAAGATGCTACATATTCATAGAATCTCGCATGTACACCCCACCACTCACATGCACACACACACACAGATACACTATCCAACATTCCAATATATATACAAACATACACACGCACACACACACACACACACACACACACACACACACACACACACACACAGAACACAAACTTCAGAAGATGGTACACAATCACATAATCACTCACTGACTCACTCACACTAACTCACCTACTCACACATACACATACACACGCATTCACACAAACACACACACACTCATACACACTACTTGACATCCTCATATGCATATGGCCTCACACACACACACTCACACATGCATATATACCATACACACATTACAGAATTCAAAAGGTGCTATATATTCACAAAATCATTAACCCACACATACACTCTCACACACAAAGACAGACATACACACACACACACACACACACACACACACACACACACACACACACACACACACACACACACACACACACACACACACCACATACTCATTACAGAATTCACAAGACGCTAAACATTCATGGAATCAATCACTCCAACACCACACAAATACATATATGGACTCGCACACAGCCAAACACAAACACACACACATACACTCAAACATAATGCAACATCCCCATAAACACATACAAACACACACACACTTACATTACAGAATTCAAAAGATGCTACATATTCATAGAATCACTCACCCACACCCCCCACACACACACAAAGCCAGTGACCGACACCTATGTCAGATAATGCAACCCCCCCAAAAGCACGCACATTCTTTCAGCTGCATTCATGTTCCAAAAGAGTAACAAACACATAGATGTACTTCCTTTTCCTCCAGCTGTAATGAGATAGGGCCCCCTCTACCATTATCAATACAGCTGGAGGAAAAGGAATTATTATGGCAGCTAAAATTGAATGCTTCGGTGTCTCCTGGATTAAATGACACTGTCTCAGTCATGAGTTTATTAAAGTTGAAAGCTTTATTTTGTTAGTAGTTATTATTATGACCGTATGGAAAACAATTGTATTGGTATTTTAGTAATGTTTATAGACTTTTAAAGTTTTTACTGACAGGAAGTGATGTCATTGTAAATTTTGTATTTAAATATGTGATTCCCTTTGTAACTTGATCTGAAGAAGTTTATCAATTGAGTATAAATGAAAGCGCTAATCATACTTCTTATTTTGTCCAGTGTGATGTTTCCTGTGATTTTTATTGCGTTTGGTGTTTTTCTTTTGTTCACATAGATGTAAAGACACACAGATGCAAACACAGACACACATAAATACACACACACACACACACACACACACACACACACACACACACACACACACACACACTACCCAGCATCCCCATACACACATACAAACGCAATTACATTACAGAATTCACAAGGTGCTATATATTTATAGAATCACTCACCCACTCACTCACACAAAAACACACGCACACAGGCACACCATGTGCCCATGCACACACACACACACACTACTTGACATCCCCATATGCACGCACACACACACACACACTCACACACACACACACACACACACACACACACACACACACACACACACACACACACACACACACACACACACACAGACGCACACAAACTCACATGCATTACAGAATTCACAAGATGCTACATATTCATAGAATCTCTCATGTTCACTCCCCACTCACATGCACACATGTGTGTGCATGCACACACACACACACAAACACACTCAGATACACTACCCAACATCCCAATATATACAAACACACACACAAACACAAACTTCTGAAAATGTTACACAATCACATAATCACTCACTGACTCACTCACGCTCACTCACACACACATACAAACCCATTTACACAAAAACACACACACATGCACACACACATACACACACACACACACACACACACACACACACACACACACACACACACACACACACACACACACACACACACAGACCCACAAACATACAGAACACAAACGTCAGAAGATGGTACACAATCACAGAATTAT
>NC_056727.1:649072671-649075171 GCF_019279795.1 Protopterus annectens | reverse complement strand
ACACCCTCACCTACACCCCCCACACACAAAGCCAGTGACCTACACAAAACCACACATATTCTTTCAGCTGCATTCATGTCCCAACAGAGAAACAAACACATAGATGTACAGATGCACAAACATATATATACATATATACATACATACACACACACAAACACACACCCACACACACACAAACATCCACACACACACAAGCGCTCAGGCAACTGTGCACAGACATACACACACACACACACACACACACACACACACACACACACATGAGCTCATGCATCTGCGTGCAGACATACACACACACACACACACACACACACACACACACACACACACACACACACACACACACACAGCTACACACTCACATGCATTACAGAATTCACAAGATGCTACATATTCATAGAATCCCTCATGTACACCAATCCAGCTGTGTGGACATGCACACGTATGCACGAGCACACACACACATAAACACACACACTCACATGCATTACAGAATTCACAAGATGCAACACATTGATAAAATCACTCACTCGCACACCAACTCACATGCGAGTGTCCATGCAGACACACAGACACATGTACGCTCACACACTACCCACAATCCTCATACACACATTCAAACATGTACACTTACAATAGAGAATTCACAAGATGCTATATATTCATAGATTTACCCACTCTCTCTCACACACACACAGACACAGACATGCACACACAAACGCACACTCCCCATACTCATTACAGAATACACTCTCACAAACATAATGCAACATCCCATTAAACACATACAAACACACTTACATTACAATATTCAAAAGATGCTACATCTTCATAGAATCACTCACCCCACACCCCTCCCACACACACAAAGCTAGTGACCTACACCTATGTCAGATAGTGCAATCACCCAAAAACACACACATTCTTTCAGCAGCATTGATGTGCCAACAGAGAAACAAACATATAGATGTACAGAAGCACAAATATAATATATATATATATATATATATATATATATATATATATATATATATACATATATACATACACACACACACACACACACACACACACACACACACACACACACCCTCAAGCGCTCAGACAACTGTGCACAGACACATACACGCACCCAAACACACCCACACACACCCACACACACCCCATACACACACATGCGCTCATGAATCTGTGTGCAGACACACACACACACAGGTACACACTCACATGCATTACAGAATTCACAAGATGCTACATATTCATAAAATCCCTCATGTACACTACCCAACTCATACGAGCACACACACACACACACACATACACGCATGCACAAATGCACACACACTCACATGCATTACAGAATTCACAAGATGCAACACACTGATAAAATCACTCACTCGCACACCAACTCACATGCGAGTGTTCACGCAGACACACAAACACATGCGTGCTCACACAGTACCCACAATACTCATACACACATTCAAACTTATAAACTTACATTACAGAATTCACAAAATGCTATATATTCATAGATTTACCCTCTCTCTCTCACTCACACACACACACACACACACACACACACACACACACACACACACACACACACATAAACACATACTCACACAAACAATACAGGATTTGCAAGATGATACACATTCATAGAATCACTTGTATGTATGCAAACACACACACACACACACACACACACACACACACACACACACACACACACACACACACACACACACACACAAACACAGTCAGCCAGACATATGAACCTCAAAAAGTGCAAGCACCTAAAAAGACACAAATCCTTGTCAGCTGCATTCATATTCCCACAGACAGGAAAACATGTAGATGCAGAGACATACATGTTTGAGCACACAAGCACTCACTAACACCCAAAAACATTCTGAGAATACCCACCTTCCCCATATACACACGCACACACACACACACACACACACACACATGTACACACACAGACACACACACATATATATGCACGTATATTACAAAATTCACAAGATGCTATACATAAAATCAGCACTCACTCACAAACCCACACTGATACACACACACACACACACACACACACACACAGACACATGCTATTATCGATTTTACAAGATGCTACCCATTCATAGAATAACTCGCCCACATACCCACACACAAAGAAAGTCAACAACCCATATGTATCTCTCTTGTTGCGACCACCAAAACATTCACATGCAAATACACACATCCATTCAGCTGCATTCATGTCCCCACAGACAAGCAAACACATAGATGCACAGACACACAAACAAAAACACACAGACACATACACACCCAAACTTTTTGTGGAATTAACAAGATACTACATTTTATATTCAACTCCTACAGACAAGCAAACATAGAGATGCCCAGATATCAACACACACTTGTGCATGCAGATGCATGCACAAACATGCATGCAAACACACACACACACACACACACACACACACACACA